>NW_024386673.1:0-34515 GCF_016835505.1 Polypterus senegalus
GGGGTGTTTGATGCAGATCTGCATCAATCTTACATATGTCCCATAAAAGTCTGCATGGCTGCTACAGCAATATGATGTTACACACTGGCCTCGTAAAGCATCTTGGGTAGCTGGCCAAAAATGTTTTTTCTAAGCCGGACCCTGCAATTTCAAAAAAAATATTTTGTGAAAAGGTCAGTGATAAATCGCATATTCTGTGAAAACACTGATCACAAATTCACTGATCACAGATTCGCTACTCTTTACTAGAGCTTCTGTATGGAGACATCCTGGACAGACATCAGTTGTTTCTGAAGTATATTCATCTGTTATAATTGCTTTGCATTGACACTTACTTGCAGTACATATGAAATGTTCTGGTTTTCTGGAGGGACTTATTTTCTGACTCAGTTTTTATTCAGAATTGCTGTTTTGATGTTAAAATTCTTTTTTTCTTCCATGCTCTGCAGCGCAAGGTTAGCACATCACTTGTTTTCATGGGACTCCATCTTTTTTTGCAACGATTTATAACCAGTGGAGCTTCTTAAAAGTAGAAAGGTGCTCTCTCGTTTATCTGACATTAGATTCTTTCTTTGTGATCAAGATGCTTTATTTTGAGAGTTTCTTGGGATTGACTTTGGCTCTAAATGTAGACTTTGACTTTGGTTTATAGTCCTGGTTTTGTCATTTCTCTGTTTGGTCTCTAGTTAATAATAATCTATACTAAAAAAAGGCAAAGCCCACTGACTGACTGACTGACTGACTGACTGACTGACTGACACTGACTGATCACTAATTCTTCAACTTCCTTGTGGGTAGAAGGCTGAAATTTGGCAGGCTCATTCCTTACACTTCCTTACAAAAGTTGGGCAGGTTTCATTTCGAAATTCTAGTAATGGTCATAACTGGAAGCTATTTTTCTCCATTTACTGTAATGGGTTGAGCTCGAAAGCTGGGGCGGAGTTTCATTGACATCATCACGCCTCCGTAACTACATAGAGAACAAGGAAGACCTCCAAAAGGATGGCACAAACACCATTTCACAATTGAGAAGGCAGAAAAGATTATGAAGCAAGTGATGCTACAAGCGTATTCATAAATACAAGCATATTCATAAGTACAGCTACTCGGGAACAAAGCGGCGTGAACCGTAAGTTTATATTAGGTTTTATAGACACCTCGCTGCGTTTGTCATGCCTATGGCCGGGAAAAACGGTTTTCACGAGATACAAGTTTACTGAGAACACAAGGTATAAACGAGACTTTGCATGCAGGCAAAACACCACAATAGCAGCGGGCTCGATGTACTGTAGTGCTTTGGGGTCAACTCGATCTGAATTCGCGATCACATTGAAAAAAAATATCTTTTCAAGTTCTAGTTGTCCATATGTGTCAAACTCAAGGCCCTGAGCCACATCCAGCCCAGGTGTAATTATATCCGCCCGAGATGATTTTATATATTGTTATTAATGGCCCAGGGATATGAAGCGCTGGTAACACAATAAACTACAGATCCCATAATGCAAGCCTTCAGCTGCCTTGCCGACTACAGCGTTAATCAAGTCTAGCTTATGATGCTGCAAGTTATTGCGAAGCTAGCCCACGCAATGCTGAAGAGAAAAGGTGATTCTGAACATAGAGCGTTTAAAAACCGATGGGAGGCTGAGGATATGTTTACTGACATTGCCGGTAAACCCGTGTGTCTCATTTGTGGAGCTAATGTGGCTGTAATTACAGAATTTAATCTAAGAGCGGCACTATGAGACAAAACATCAGGATAACCTGAAAGACCTGAATGCAATGCACAAGATACAGAAAGCAGAAGAGTTAAAGAAGAATCTGACACTTCAGCAGCGTTTTTACCCGTGCAAAATCAAAAGTGATTTCAAGTGAAGCTGCTTTTATGGGAGACACAAATGCACCAGTGCAACTTGCCCCACTTTTCCCGTTGCCAAGTAATGTTGACCAAAGTCGGCTGCGGTGTTCCCAAATCGCGACTTGCTGATAAGCTGGCACTGCACTGAGTTCACGCAGAGCCTTTGGTGACTTTGAAGAACAAAAAATTTTGAATTGTTTAGCAACCCATTTCTGGTCGATGTGGAAACTGCACCTGTGCAGATTCAGATGGAGGTGATGAGCTGCAGTGTAATTGGCACACTGAAGGCAAAATCGATACTGCAGGGCCGCATAGTTATTCCTCCATTAGCAGAATGCTCGCCTCTACATGGCTCGAACCTTGTGCATGTTTGGTAGCATATCTGTGTGAAGCTCTTCTCAGTGATAAAGACTAACAAAACAGCACACAGGAGTCGCCTCACTGATGAGCACCTGCAGTCCATCCTGAGAATCTCCAGAACACAGAACCTCACAGCAAACAGAAACGAACCTGTGGCCAAAAAGATGCCAGGCGTCCAGCTCTAAAATGACATCTGAGCAAAGACAACTGAATGATTTGATTTGTTATTGCTGAAAAGAACACATTTGATTTATATTTCAGGTTTTGTTATGCAGCATGTTCATATTTCAATTTGTATAATTTTAACAGGATATATTTTTATGGAGAGCAAAATCTTTTGGGATATTTAAAATTTAAGTTTATTTTTATATAAAATTACATAAGAGTAAAGAAATTTGAATGTTTGTTCTTTTAACATTTTCTTTATTTCTAACTTGTATAATTTAGACAGGATATATTTTTATGGAGAGCAAAATATTATAAGTTATTTAAGGTTTGAGTTGATTTATTCCGGAATAATATTCCTGTCTGTTTTTATTCATATTTATGTTCAAAAAAGTTAAGTTTTAAAACTTTTAAAGTTTTAAAAAGTTTAGTAGTGTGTTCAATAAATGTTTATCCTGTTAGGCCCGGACCTAAAGTGTGTTTTGATTGTGGCCCCTGTGTAATTGAGTTTGATGACCTCTGATTTAGTAGACACAAATATCTTTTGGTTGGAATGTAAGGCGAATTTACTCTTTACATTTCTATGGTGAATCAAAAATTTATGCAATGATGCCTACATTTAACTTACATTCCTACCAAAGATATTTCTGTCAATTAAATAAAAATTACTTCTATTTAAAATTTAAATAGAACTTGAACGAATCTACATAGTTCATAATATCCACGCAGACTTGCATGTAAGAGCTGAGTCATCCGCTTTTAAAAGCAGCAGCTGAAACTGATGCAATGAAATAGCCTGCCCATTTAATTATTTAGGAATGGATAGATAAATTAAGAGTTTGTACAAATAATGTTTTTTATTTTTCCTCTTTGATGGATTCTGTCACCCCCAGCAACAGTTGCTGCACTCTCAAACAGTGTATATATATATATATATATATATATATATATATATATATATATATATATATATATATATATATATTGTCACACACGTGCGCATGGGAGGCAGCTAAAGGGCTTGAGTGATGGCAGGTCTGAGACAGGCCCGGGCTGTGGCAGAGTGCCACTGACTCTTTTCTCACTTCCCTGTAGACCATCCCTGGGAGACTCCACCTGGCTCTCTCGACATCACTTCCGGGACCGAACCAATGGAGACAGAACCAACAGCGCGCCGCCCCCCTGATGTCACGTCCGGGCCTGATCCAATGAGTGACGCAACACGCGCACGACCCTATGAACTCACTTCCCTGTCTTCCCCTTTAAAAGCCTGCCTTTTTCCCCTTACCCTCAGTCTTGTCTTGGACTTCCGTTTGTATGCACATCAGTGCTGTTGTTGAGTGAAAGAAACGATTTTGCAGCCAGGATACCAAATATATGCTGGTGGCTGCCCCAAAACTTCTTCGAGTATGTCTCAGTTTTGTGACAATATATATATGTGTGTGTGTGTGTGTGTATATGTATATATGTAGATATGTATGTATATATATGTTATATATATGTGTGTGTGTATGTATATATATATATGTATTTGTGTATATGTATGGATATGTATATATATATGTTTATATGTGTGTGTGTCTATATATATATATATATATATGACAGCAACACTCATCACTCACAACAGTGACAAAGCAATTATACATTGACAATCATGTTACATTATTATTAAAATGTTTCCTTTTCTTTTCATTGCTTCTTTAACACACTTCATCTCCTACAAAGCTGGGTATTCTGCTAGTAATAATAATAAATTTTATTTATATTGCACTTCATATTTTAGCAATCTCAAAGTGCTACAGAGTAGGAATAAAAATAGTAAAACAAGAAAATCTATTTATACTTTATCAAAATATCTATCTAAAAAGATGAGTTTTTAGACTCCGCTTAAAAACCTCAGTCGACTGTGGGGCTCTCAGGTAGTCATGGAGGGCGTTCCACAGTCTCGCCTTACTGAATGACAAAGCCCTGTCACCCATACTGCGAAGCTTGGTTCTAGGGGCGTGGAGAGTGTTAGGTGTGTACAGAGCGGAGGGTGCGTGGAGGAGGTATGAGGGGTAAGGAGTTCCTGTAAGTAAAGGGGGGCATGTCCATAGATGCACTGATGGGTGAGGAGGGCGACCCCTGTACTCAATTCTGGAGTGGAACAGGGGCCAGTGAAGGGTTTTCAAGATTGGGGTGATATGGTCATAAAGCCGCACCCTCATCAGGATCCTGGCAGTGCAATTCTGAATATACTGGAGTCTCTGAATACTCTTGCCAGGAATCCCAATGAGGAGCGCATTACAGTAATCCAGCCTGGAGGAGATAAAGGCATGGACGAGCATCTCTGCATCTTCTAGGGTGAGAGTTGGGCGGAGTTTAAGTTTAAGTTTACATTTTAAGCAATCAGTCCGCTTGCCATAGTGCCATAATAGCGAGGATAATGTAAATAGTAAGGTGGAAAGATTTAATTCTAAAGTGAGAGCTGCTGTTGACATAGTTGCACCTGAAAAGACAGTGAAAAATCTTCTAGCATTGTTATACCATGGAAGACCCAAAGAGTGTCTGATTTAAAGAGAACATGCCGTAGAGCTGAGCATAAATGGAGGAAGACTAAACTCACTATCCACCATGAAATATTAAAAGTCAAAATAACAGAATACAATAACACTGTCCGTCTTGAGAGACGCTGCTATTTCTCTAAGATTATAAATAACAATGCTAGTAATCCCAGAGTCTTATTTTCTACAATTGATCGCCTACTAAACCCAGGTAGCTCAAAGGAATGCCTCCTAAGTACTTCCAGTGAAACCTGTGAGGCTGTCTGTATTTTCAATAAAAAATTAATGATATTAGAAATAACATAGTATATCTCCCCAACACTAAGGATCCTCCTAAACCCCAGCATCCTGTTATAAACAAATTAAACTCTTTCACTAGGATAGATTTACCTGATTTACAAAAAATAATCTCTCAATTAAAACCCTCCACCTGCGTCCTTGACCCAATACCAACAAGGTTTTTCAAAGAAGAAGTATGCGTGCTAATTGATAATGTTCTTGACATAGTAAATTCGTCATTAGATACGGGGTCTTCCCAGACTGTCTTAAGACTGCTGTAGTTAAACCCCTACTTAAGAAACATAATCTCGACCCTCGGCTCTTGAAAATGTTAGACCCATCTCTAACCTGCCTTTCTTAAGTAAAGTTCTAGAGAAGGCAGTCATTATGCAGTTAAATGACCACCTAAATAAACATGCTATTCTTGATAAATTTCAGTCGGGTTTTAGAACAAATCACAGCACAGAAACTGCACTCGTAAGAGTAGTAAATGACTTGCGTAAGTGCAGACAGAGGCCATTTATCTGTTCTCATCCTCTTAGATCTGAGTGCTGCATTTGACACCATTGATCACAACATTCTTAGAAATCGCCTTAGTCAATGGGTGGGCCTCTCTGGCAGGATCTTAAATTGGTTTGAATCCTACCTGACAGGGAGAAAATTCTTTGTTAGTTGTGGGAATTACAACTCAAGACACATGATATCCAATATGGTGTTCCACAAGGCTCTATCCTGGGTCCGCTGCTCTTCTCAATCTACATGCTTCCGTTAGGTCAGATTATCTCAGGGCAACGCGTGAGCTACCACAGCTATGCTGATGACACACAGCTGTACTTATCAATAGCACCTGATGACCCGATTCTATTGATTCACTAACACAATGTCTGACTTGTATCTCAGAATGGATGAATAGTAATTTTCTCTAAATAAAGAGAGAAAACTGAAATTTTAGTGATCAGCAATAATGGATACAATGAGGCTATTAGAAATAAACTGGATACATTAGGATTAAAAGTCAAGACGGAGGTAAAAGCTTAGGGTGATTGTTGACTGTAATCTGAATTTTAAATCACATATTAATCAGATCATTAGGACAGCATTTTTCACTTAAGAAACATAAGTAAAGTTAGACCTCTTATATCACTGAAAGATGCTGAGAAATTAGTTCACGCTGCTTGTTTTCAGTCGACTAGATTACTGTAACGCACTCCTCTCAGGACTACCCAAAAAAGATATAAATCGTTTGCAACTAGTGCAGAATGCAGCTGCTAGAATCCTAACTAGGAAAAGAAAATCAGAACACATTTCTCCAGTTTTATGTCACTACACTGGTTACCTGTGTCATTCAGGATTGACTTTAAAATTCTGCTTATGGTTTATAAAGCCTTAAATAATCTCGCCCATCTTATATATCGGAATGTCTGACACCTTATATTCCAAATCGTAACCTCAGATCCTCAAATGAGTGTCTCCTTAGAATTCCAAGAACAAAACTTAAAAGAAGTGGTGAGGCTGCCTTCTGCTGTTATGCACCTAAAATCTGGAATAGCCTGCCAATAGGAATTCGCCAGGCTGATACAGTAGAGCACTTTAAAACACTGCTGAAAACACATTACTTTAACATGGCCTTCTTTATAACTTCACTTTAACTTAATCCTGATACTCTGTATGTTCAATTCATCATAATAACTATTCATGGTGGCTCTAAAATCCGTACTGACCCCTACTCTTCTTCTGTTTCTTTTTTCTTTCGCCACCTCCACCTACTCAAAGCTTCATGATGCTCCAACAATGATGGATGGATTAAAAGGCAGAAGTCTACGTGACCATCATCATCAAGCCCTTCCGTGAGAACCCTAAATCCAAAGAGGACTGTTTCATTTATGTTAGGTAGAATGCCCAGAGGGGACTGGGTGGTCTCATGGTCTGGAATCCCTACAGATTTTATTTTTTCTCCAGCCGCCTGGAGGTTTTTTGTTTTTCTGTCCCCTGGCCATTGAACCTTACTCTTATTCATGTTAATGTTGATTTATTTTATTTTATAATTGTGTCTTTTATTTTTCTATTCTTTAATATGTAAAACACTTTGAGCTACTGTTTGTATGAAAATGTGCTATATAAATAAATGTATGTTGTTGTTAAGTGAGTTTAGCGTATATTCTTGAGGTGGTAGAAAGAAGACTTACAGAGGTGTTTGATGTGGTGTCAAAGGTGAGTTGAGGGTCCATTTTAACACCCAGATTGGTGACAGATGTGGAAAGGGGAATGTTTTGGCCAGTGAAAGTGATACTGGTGATGGTAGAAGAGCGGAGATGGTGTGATGTGCCAACTAAGATGGCTTCTGTTCTTGGATCTGTTTAGCTGAAGAAAATTGAGCTCATCCACGCCTCTATCTCCTCCAGGCAGGTAGTCAATGTAGATATTGGCAGAGGAGCAGTAGAGGAGGTGGGGGTAGTCCTGAGGTAAAGCTGAGTGTCATCAGCATAGCAGTGAAAAGATAAACCATGTCAGCTAATGACATTTCCAAGGGGGAGCATGTAGATGATAAAAAGGATGGGGCCTAGCACAGAGCCCTGTGGGACACCACAAGTGACGTTGTGGGTATGAGATTTTGCTGCCCAGGGCTTACATGCTCAGTTCTGCCGGTCAGGTAAGATGTGAACCAATTGTGAACATTTCCTGAGAGTCCAATGGTGTATTTCCAGGCGGTGAAGGAGAATGTTGTGGTCTATTGTGTCAAAAGCAGCCAGTCAGGGGTCAAGGAGGATGAGTAAAGAAGGGGAACCAGTATCTGCTGTTATCAGAAGATCATTGGTGACCCTGACCAGGGCTGTTTCGTGCTGCGGCCAGGGCGAAACTAGACTGAAACTTTTCAAACAGATTATTCAGTTTGAGGTGATCATGAAGTTGTGTTGCAACTATTTTTTCCAGAACTTTAGAGAGAAATGGAAGATTGGAGATGGGCCTATAATTGGAGAGAACTTCAGAATCCAGGGTGGGTTTTTTCAGTAGAGGTCTGATGACAGCAGTTTTTAGTGAAGAAGGAATATGGCCAGCCAAGAGGGACTGGTTTATGATCCTGGTGATAAGTGGAGAGACGGCAGAGATGTTGGCCCTCAGCTTTGGGTCCAGGGAACTGGTAGACAGTTTCATTTTCCTGATGACATCCTCCACCTCTTCCCGTGTGGCAACAGAGAAGGAGCAAAGGGGCTGGACAGTCTCAGACAGTAGGTCGAGCAGTTGGGGGGGAGGATATCCGTGGTGGAGAGGTGTAAGCGGATATTATCAACTTTTTGTTTGAAGAAATTTATGTGCATATTGCACCTCTCATCGGTGGCCTCAGAGTGGGCAGGTGAAGGAGGTTTGAGAAGGTGATTTATAGTTGAAAAAAGTTTTTTGGGGTTCCTGGAACTGTTGCTGATGATGGTGGAATAGAACCTGGACCGTGTAACCTTCAGAGCTTCTGCATACGCTTCCTTGTGTTCCCTATAGGCCTGTTTGTGGACAGTCAGCTCCAGAGGCCTTGAACCGCCAGCTCAAGGACACGCCCAGCCGCCTTCATTTTTCGTGCAGTTCAAGAGGTCTACCAAGGTGCTGAGCACGAGAATGAGACGGACCTGGATGTTAAGGGGGCGTGGAAGTCCAGGAGACTGCTCAGGGACTGGTTGTAAAAGTCCACAAGGTCAGCAACAGAGAGGGAGCTGGTAGGGTCAGAGGAGAGAAGTTTAAGGTCCAGGGCCAAGGCATCAACATTGATGCTGTTCTTCAGATTTCTGAAATGTATCTGTCGCTTTAGTTTGATATGGGGGGAAAGAATGGGCAGCTCCATTGACACTACTTTGTGGTCTGAAATACCAAGATCATATACCTGTAGGTTACTGATTAAGGCAGAATTTGAAATGACCAGGTCAAGTGTGTGACCCCTGGAATGTGTGGGGACATCAACATGTTGTTGTAGATTGAGAGAATCCAATAGCTCAAGGAAATCAGCAGTGAGATAACCTGTGGGATTGTCAACATGAATATTTATATCCTCTAGAATTATGATGTTGGCAGAGGTAGTACAGAGTGTTGTAAGAAGATCAGTCATTTCTCGGATGAAGGCAGAGTTGGGTTTTGGAGGTCGGAAGGATAATGAGAACAGTCATGGGAAAAGGAGGCTTACATTTAAATGCATGTTGCAGGTATCAAGATATGGGACAACCCAAAATCCTGACGGTGGATGATAGCTAAGCCACCACCACGCCCAGTGCTGCGAGCTGCCTCCAAGTAACTGTAGCCAGGAGGACAGGTTTCATTTAGGCAGAGTAAACCTCTGACTGGTGCCATGTTTCTGTCAGACACATGAAGTCAAGTCCTTTCTCCCTGATGTGTTCTTCAATCAGTGTGGCTTTATTGCAGATGGATTGAGAGTTAAACAGTTCAAATTTGACCAATGACTGTGGGGTAAATCTCTGTACAGGTCTAAAACATTAAAATCCACTCCATACAGCTTAAATCGACTCCACAAAATAAATCCAGCCGGGGATGTGAGAATCTTGCGGTGTTTCTCTCAATAGTTCTGGTGTTTCCCATGCTGGAGTGCAGAGATCTCATGATACTTTCACAGTTGATAGTAGTTGGACGCGTGCTCTGATGCGCGCAAACGCTACGCAGGTGACAGAAAGATGGAATATTGGGGCGAGCACTGCTGGTTTGGAAAATGAACTTCGCCGAGCCTCTATGAGGTAACGAGGACAGTGAAGGAGTCCAAGGTCTTTAATGATGGGGATGTTAATTTCAGGAGTGGTTGCAGGATTAAGTCTCTGAGTTGTGAGCTGGAATAACTGAACACCATTCTAACCAAAAAAAGGAGAGATGCTATCCAGACAGCCCGTAAAATCCAAAGCAGGCGGTAAAATCCAAAGCAGCGGTAAAACAGTATATCCGGCAACAAGTGAGTAGTCAGCTAAAACTTAATAAAACTTGGTAAAATCCGTAAAAACCTACGGCAGACGGTAAAACAGTACAAAAAAGTATGAAACTTTCTAACTAAAAAATTAAACTAAACTAAAAACTAAAAGTAAAATAATAAACTCAGAGGGAGAAGCGGCGAACATTCAATGCCAGCATCCTTCCTCAGTGTGTAAAACACAGGCACCTGAGAAGTAAACTGAAATGTTACTCACTTCGTCTTTACAATGTGCTTCATTTTCTGACTTTGTTTTCTCCTTGGCTTTTCTCATAAAGTTTTCTGGTCTCTCGTTGAAGTCAGTGCAGCGTCAAGCATTGGTTTGGGGTCCATACTGTCACAAATATTATCAGAATGTGATCTGCTCCACTAATGTGTATTGTTTTCAAAGAAATTATTCCATAACAAAATTATGATGTAAGTATCGTACATTTTTAGCCTTAAAATGGACAAGGATGGAGACACTGGAAGGAGCAAAATACCCATTTCTTATTTCTTAGGTTTAATTTATTAATTACAGCTCTGGTAAGAGGAAGGGTAGGTGGATGTCCTGTCCTGCCGTTTTGAACCTGATGATAGCCCAGCTGAGCTGGAACTATCATTCTCTACTTGCTAATGTCTGGAAGTAACATTTACTCCATCAGCCACTGAGGATCAGACTTGTGAAGCTCAATCCTCCATCACCACCTGCTAAGTTACTTAGTTTAAGTTACTTTAAGTTGAAGTTGCTCTATCACATTCTGCCATGCTTGCAGGGTAAAGTAAGTTAAATTCATGTTGTTGAAGTTGTTATCACATTCTGCCATGCTTGCAGGGTAAAGTAAAAGATTAAATTCATTTTTAGCTATGTTTGGGGATCCCGGGGTTCAACACTTTGGGTAACCACAAAATATATTTTTTAAATTGGAAAACATGCAGAAGAGGTTAGAGATTACGTTTCAGTGTGCAAAGTTCATTACTGAGCAAAATCCATCCAAGGTCCGCCTGTAGGGTTGTTACAACCAAGTCCATGTCGTTCTTGTGCCTGGGAAATTATCAACTAGATTTCATTGCAAATCTACCACCATCTAATAGGCTACACTGTAATCTGTGTAGTAGTAGTATAGTAGGCCATTTTCCAAATATGTCCATTTTATTTCCTTTGGAATCGTCCATTTGTAAATGAAACAGCTACAATTGTTCTCACACTGTAGTCTGTTTACTTGGCTTTGTCAGTTCAATTATCTCAAATGAAGGACTGTAATTTGTATTCCACTTCTGGCATTTCATTTCTACATGTTTAAGTTGTTCAGTTAATCTTACTTCAGGATATCATTCATAGGTCACCGGTCTGACAGAAAGAACTTTGTGAGACTTGCAGAAGTTTCTCCATTGCACAGTCAATTCAAGTCAAAATGATTTGAGTTATTTCTTGATCTTAGCTGATATCGCTAGAAATTGAATGTCCATACAGATTTCAGTCTCATCTATTAGATTTGTCTTCTTTGGTACCCACTGAGCATCTCACTAACTATAGGTGGCAGCTGGCTTGCAAACCCAAACTCTGACTCTGCCAAGTGGTCTGTGGATCACAAATGGAGGGTGTCTCCTGTGTTTAAATTCAGCAGAAGGTGTGACTTTCCAACCGAGATATGTGACTACAGGTTCCTTCTCAAAAACTGGCATCATGGTACTTTGACCCCTATGCTATCTGGAGACGTGTGAGTCTGGTGTCATTCAGTCTAGCACTGCTAGCTCATTATAAGATTCCATGTCTCCAGATTAAAACCTAGATAGGCGCACCTTACTAGATAACTAAACCTTCTCTTCCTTCTATGTTTGTTGAGAGTTCAGAGGATTTGAAGTTCAGTCTATTTCAGACCACCATTGTCTGGGTAACTGTAGAGCATCTTGAACATTGGAGGGTTATGTCAGAAGATCATATTGGGGCCATTTAAGTGATGTTCACGCTCCTAAACTGCTCAGCCATCTTCTTGCACAGACTGATAACTTGAACTGAGGTGCACTGACTGATTCTGCAGAGAGCCGTCAAGCTTGTTGATCAAAGACAAATCCCCAGGAGAGCACTGAGGTGAAACAAAGTGAGAGCAGGTAAGTCTGCCTCTGCCAGGAGCGCCTCGGCTGTTCACTGCATTGCTTACACAGCGGACAATAGGAGTGAAACTCTGGACCCTTATTTAGTGAATTGTAGGTGGGTTGTGGCTTTTCAGCTTAGCCAGTTAAAGATGAATGAAGTGCAGGAGGCCTTCGTAGATAATCAGAGAGTTGTTCATTTCTCAGGTTTAAAATGGAGAAGGTCCTGTCTGTAGCACTACGAAGAGTCTGTGCAGAATGAAAATACTTTAATGTGCTGCAGGCCACTGACTTGAACCTCCATGTATGGTGAGCTTCACTATATCCACCAATGCATTTACTGACTTTACTGCAAAAGAGCATCTCACCTCTAGAAATGTATTAAAGCCGTCATTATCTGATATGATTGTATTGTAACCTTCATATTAAGGACTGTGGTATCATACAGAGAAGTGAGTGAACCTTCAGTGTACCACGTGTGGCTGATTCTTCAATAAAGTCAAGTGTTAAGGTGAAAGAAACAAAAGATGGAGCAGATCTGCTGTGTCTGAGTGTGCCTGTTGGGTGAATATTAAGAGACTGAAGTAAGGAGGACTGTCAGTCACATATGGAGGCTTTCAGTGGTGACAGATGAGATAGGAAGCCAGTTCTAAGATACATCATCAGGAGCACGGAGAGAGAAATTAACAAAATGAGCAATGAATTTCTCTGAGGTCTTTGGGAATGGGTAGAAGCAATTCCACATATGGTGTACACAGCCTGGTCAAACATACAGAAATGCGATACAAAGCCAGTAATGAAGTGGTCTCAGTGACTGTGGCATGTTTCATCTTGGTAACTATTGGGATTTGACTGAGTGGTGATAAAACAAAATGAGTAAGAGAAAGAACAGAGAACCAGTGGCCAGTCTGATGAGGTGTGCATTGACAAGTCTGATCTTGGGTTTGTTAAAAATATCTGAACATGGAGGACTGTCAGGATAGGAATGGAGTGGAAGTGGAAGTAAAGGAGTGTGAAGGTACAAGCAGATTGTTGTGTCCTCATGAAGCAAAAGACACGAGGAGGCTGGGGGAAAAAACACTTTTGTGTTTTCGGAAAAATTTAAAAAGTTACAACCGACACACCACCAGGTGGCGTCTGCCCTCAATCAGCACTCTCCGTGTGTCCCTCTGTTTAACGAGGATCTGATGCTGGACAATAACATTCATGTGATTTCTACAATCTAGGAAATAGAATAGTTTTCAGGACTGCTGTAGAATTGTGATATTTGATATTTTATATACCACTTTACAACATTAATCATAAAAAGCTTCCTCCAGAACCTCAACAAGTGCCATCATCAACCTGTGAAGGAAAGCTAAAATATGCTTGCATGACATTAATCTACAGAAACACAAAAACACACAGGACTGTCAGGTTTGTGCAACTTGAAAATTAAATGTCCACAGCCTGGTGGCACACTGGGGGACCTCTAAACAGGGTTTAGGTTTGAATCCCACCAGCCCCGGCCTGGTCTGCATGGGTTGCAAAGGGCTCTTGTGGCTGCAGAGTTGTCTCTTCCCCTTTAGTTTTCCTCCAACCAAGACTCTTGCTAATCTTGATTTGACATTGGCCCCTTGTAAGTGAATGGCAGGTTTAAACTCAGACCGGCAGAAGGGTTATAAAGCAGCTTTATTTTCAGAGTCAGGTAGAAGAGTTTCGAAACAGACAATTAAATATCTGAAGCGTAGGCTCTTTGAACCCCCGCTTAGGTGGGGGCAGTTTTTCCCCTAGAAACGTTTTAATATCATTTAAAATAAAATAAACATTTATTATACAAACCTTAGGCCTTCAAGCCCCTTGTGCAACTTATTTCTTGGCCCCTTTTTTTTATTTAGGTTAGATGTAAACTAGGAAAAATGATAAGGGAACTCTGTGGAATTAGACCTTGAGTCCTTTGCACAAACATTTTCTGTTTGCTAAAAAAAAGCGTATTACGGTTTTGTAAAAATTTTTCTCGAAGAATTAGTACAAAAAACAAAAAGGAAATTTTTTACATTCCCCCCTTTTTTTGAAAAAAAAATTTTGATCAGGAGGGGGTTAGTAAAAAAGGGGTGGGAGAGGGGGGAGGGGTGGGTAGGAGGAGGGGGGGGGGTGGCTGTTGATCTGAAGCATTTTTCGGTAAAAATGTTCCCATAGAGGGTAAAATCTTGGATACAATGTATCTTATAAAGGGAACAATATGGGTTTTACAACGGAGACGAAAAGAAACCCCTAAGAGAGAGAAAACTTTTTCCCATTGGCCCCAGGACCCAAAAGGGGAATAAACCATTTGCCCCAAGGATTAAAAATGGTTTTAGCTAGTTCATGTAAACCCAGCTAAAAGCACAGGTGATTGATCCATCAGAGTGAATTATTAGGGATATAAGTACAGAGGATCACAAACATGAAAACGCTCCTTCTCACCCAAAGAGATATCTAAGCAATCGATTTTCCAGGTCATGAGGGATGTTTTATCAAGTTGCCATGGATCCCTTCAACAGCTTCTTAGTAAAATTTAAGACTCTTTGTTGATTGTAATAGAGATAATTAATCCAATCAACATTTTGTTTAAGTAACCTGGGAAAAATAGACTCAATTCGGTAACATTATCCCTTGCCTGAACTTATCAGGGGACTCCACGAGGGCCCTCGAATGGAATCAAAATACCGATGTAGGGAAAACTAGTAAGGGCCCACAGAATGGGTTGCGATGCGCAAACTTGACACATGGAAAGTTAAAGGAAAAGTGAAGGCAGAACAAATTGTTAAAAAGCAGAAGTGCCAGTCATCAGGGGGAAAGGATGTCAACAATTTTAGACTCTAACATCCACAAATATCAGAAAATTCGAGTAATCAGAAAATTGAAAATTTTGGGAAGTTAAACAGGAAGAATTAATTGGAAAAGTTTGGAAACAAAAGAGGGTGGGATATTCCAAACTTTTGGGTACAGAGGGAAGTGGGAGTTTCTATAAATCCTTCATCAGGCTGGAATATGAGTCATGGGAAGTAGGGAAAAAGGAAAGTGTAATGATTGAGTCGATTGGATAGAAGAAGAGATAAAAAGGGCAAAGAGGCAAGGAAGCCAGTAGGATCAGATAGTTAGAAGAGGAGAAAGGGACAGTCCAAATGTCCAAAGTTGTATACAATCATAGCAATCAGTTTGGTCACTTGTTAAATATAATACCCATTGCAGCCAAGTTCTGATCCCCATCCCAAATTTCAATCTGAAATGGAAGAAAAGGGGAATATTCATGACCTTGACAGGGGCGGTTTGGACCAGGGGGGAGAGAGGGTTTGTGTGTGGGAAATGGGAGGTTAGTACAGGTTCCAACCTTAATTTGAAATCTCCTAGAGGATCTATTCCAGATACACTTGCCCAAAAATCCCCAGGTTCCTGAATCAGTAAAGAAGGGTTCTTCAGAGTAATGATCAAAGGGTTTACAATGGTATTGGAATTCAGAGGGCATGTCGCTATAATGAAAAGCGAATTTCAGACCATACTCTGGGCCTTATAGGGTTGATAAACCCCAGTCATCATTTCCCAGTATTAGCCAAAACCCAGTCCCACATGTCACAGTTCTTAACCCAGAGTTTGTTACAGTTACACACACACATATTTGTCAGACCAGCCCACTGGATTTGCCCGATCAGTCCCACAGTCAAAATAGAACAGAAATCCACCTGAACTGATGTGGTGATTCGAAAGGAAAAGTCAAGTTGACCAGAGCAGTCGAAAAGGGATGGAAAGACATGAGTGGACCACAATCAAGGTCCCTATTTTTTGCAATGTGAGATGTGAACCCAAGCAGGAAAACCCTCACTTTAACAGCGTTGGTGTCCACAGCGGGCGACGTCCCTTCCACGAGGTGATGCTAATGTTTCCGAGTATCTCAGCCAGAATCAGGTTCTAATGAATGGGAGTCTTTGATGAGGACTAGTTCCAGGCCTGATTCACCTGCTCGTGGACTTCCTTCGAGTTTCGGAGACCTGAAAGACTGAAAGAGAATCATTGTATACAGTATGCATGTAAGTACCTATAAAGGCCGATTGGAGGGGCCCGTCGGTCAGAAGGGAATGGGACAGCTTAACTGATGTGTTTTCTTTAATCCATCAGCCAGAGGCAGAGCTCAGGCCAGTTAAATTGTTTGCACAGATTTTCCCATTTAGATTGCAGGTACCATTGCATGTCCAAATACTTCACTCTGGGGGTTATTTGCAAAATGATGCAATTTATCTAGAGGTGGTTCAAATGTTGCCATTATCAGTTTGTTTTCTGCATCCCCATCTGGAATGATTTCTTATCAAAAGCTTTTGCACAGGTTGGCATCTGCATGTTTGGAAGGGAAAGCTTCCACCCATGAGAAAACCACATTTACTAAACAGTATGGTCCTTTGATGGTGTTAATTAGAAGTCCATTTAAAAGGTGTTCGAATGGACCCATTAGTGAACAAGGGGGATTCCTGGGTGCCCTTTCCTACATTAAACTTTGGGCAAATGCATAGCACCTGCAGAACTGCTTGCAATGAGAAACCACGGCTTCCCTTGTTTTTAACATCTTGAATTGTTCTTTCAGCATGGCTAACCCATGCTGATTTTTATACCTGGGAAAAGCCTTTGGGAGGAAAGGTTTTGTTAGTTTGTTATGGTCAGACTCATCAGAGGGGGCCCCTTCTTTGGACCATTTTTCTTTTCTTGTCCTAGCTGCACTCTGAAAAGAAATAATTTGATTATCAGTGTCCTGGTCATTTCCTCTGTTGGAATAAAGGATTGGTGTTTATTATGCAGCCCATTTAGAGATGACCCAGCTAATTGTTTTTTGCTGACAGAATCCTGTTTCCATGGGAGCGCCCTTTTACGATGGGCTAGCTTTGATGGTTCGTTATGGCTCTAAGAGGTTCTTTTATTTTTTTTACGAATGGGCTTCAGCAGGTCTTAAATCCTCTGAGTTTCCATAATGCCCCAAGATCATGGCAGACTCCAAAGCATATCTAGAATCAGTAAGATCGTCAATTTTCCTCTGACACTGACAACTCGTGGAGCTATCAACTCAACTGCATCTGTAAACTTGAAGAAATTTTTTCAGGCAGGTGGTCCTTTGACCATGCATGCGTTGAAGGTGTTCCATTTTCCAATCAAAAAGAACACCCATCCACAAAATTATCTCTCGTTCCAAGGGATGTTTCCGTAGGTCTGGTCTAGGTTTTATAACCTTAGTTATTCCATCATGACAGTTGTAGGGTTCCCCTTGATTTTCAGTTGAAGCAATGTGCTGGTTTTAAAGGTGGAGCACCTTTCGATGGTACTTTTTGAAAATGATAAGTACATTTTGATAATATTCCTACAGTAATGAGATGTGATGTTTTAACCTGTACTAAAAGGGGTTATGCGTGGGGCACTTTGCCACTAGGGGCTCATGAGCACTATATCTTTTCTGGCTATACGGCCCTGTTGGTGGCTGCAAGCTCTGGGGACAGGTTGGAAGTCCTGCCACTGGATCCAATTTTTCAAAAATAGGCAAACCTTTGTTTTTTCTCCATGAGATTGTGTAAAAATGCATTCATTTTCCCCCTTTTTCGTCCACAAACAGAGTGAATGTCAGATAGTCAACAGTCCCAGCAAACATGGGCTTTTTTTTTTTCTTTTCTTTTAATCAATAGAGCCTTCTCAGCTTGTCATTCCATGCCACCTGACAGAAAGGGGAGATCGGGGTGATTGCTAAAGTTGCAAAAGCTGTGCTCTTGCAGTGAAGCAAACCATTGCCAAAGTATCCTATAATGCCTATCAGACACAACCTGTTGCTTGTAACAGGTCTTGGCCCTAGGATTTTGAATTTGTTTATAGGTTTCTAGAGAAAAAGGGGAGCTCTTGTTTCAAATGTCATGACTGAATATTTCACAGTTTTTGATACTCAGTTTTGCTTTAGCAACTTTGTGGCCATTTTCCTAAATAATCAATTGCTGAGACCTTACAACTGTTTCCCGTGTACTCAACATTACATCTTATCAATACAATGTTTTTTCCGGCCACCTTAAATTTTAGCAAGGGAGCTTTCCAAATACAAAAAAGGGTTTTTCGTATATCCTGAGGCATACGGTCCATGTCAGCGGCGGTTTTAGAAAGTCAAACAGATTGGATGGTGCAAAGGAATAAAACAATAAGTTGCAAGGTCAATAACAGAGAAATACAGGGGATGTATCGTAAAAAAGAATAGTGAAGGGGTTAAGCAAAAGTCCCCTGGGAAAAACTGCAAGAATTCGTTAAGATCTTTGAACAAACGCCATGAACCGTCAGCCTTTAAACAGGTAAAACGGGAGTTGACGGGAGAGTATTTAATTTGAATGTGCTCCGTTCACGAGATCGGAAATGCGGCGGAGATGCCGGCCTCTGCTTCTGGGAACAGAGGACCTAAAATGCGATTGCGGGCGGAAGGAATTTTGGAAATCACCAGTGTCTCACAGTGGCATCCTTCCTAATCATTTTCCCCTGGGACCACAGTGCCGGGAAGGGAAAGCCAAGTGAAGGTGGTTAGCAATGAAAAAGCAGAAAGGGAAGGGCGTGGGGCGTTACTAAAATCATTTTGAAGCCAACTTTAGTTATCAATGATCGAGGATCAAAATACCGGAAAAAGGTGCAGCCAGTCAAATCCTATCGAAACATTATTCCACCCAATCCCCAATTTCTATTCAGTGAATGGTGCTGAATTGGAAAAAATAGGGGAATGAACCCCCAAATAGAAACGCTTTAATCCGTGAAGTGCACTGACAGCAGCAGCTGTGTTTGCTGAAAAAAAATGCAAGGGAAAAGAAGGGTCTCTGGGCTATTACCTGAAGGAAAGATTCAAACCCAAAGGGTTGTCCACTTCAGCAGGGAAGTACTGGGCGTGCGGGGAGGGTGGGGACTTCAAGTGGAAAAGACATGAAGGGAAAAGAGTGTGGGCTTTACTGAATTACCAGAGCCTCTGAAAAACTTAATTCCGCCCCACCTTAAATTTCTTCTTAAATCCTTACACCTCTCCCCAAAGCGTCCTTTGTTCTCTAAATGTGCCCGATAAAGAAGCCTTATTCCATCCCCCACCAATTTAGAATGCGAACTTCTCTCAGCTCATGCCTTGATTGATATCTGGGGTAAGTGGAGTTTTAGAGTGGAAATAATAGAATTGTTGTTTGGACCGCATTTCATTCTGTTTCGTTTCTACAGTAATCTGTGTCAACAATTGTTAAAACAGAAACGTTTTTATATTCTAGTAGTAGATGACCAAAAGTTAGGCATAAACTATATAATGTTGAAGCCTAAAGGGAAATAGCAAGAAACTTTCACAAGAATAACACAATTACTTTTATTCAAAAATATAATGCAAAACAAAAAGCAACCTAAACAGGATTTTACACCACTTTTATACTGCCTCGTTCAATAGACTCAGCAGCTTGGGAATAAAAGGTCGAGTTTGATCCTGTGTTCTCGTTTGAAGACTCCTCAATCTTACTGTTTTAAAGGCTATTTCATTTCGGGAATTTAAAAAGCGGTGCAATTTTGTCCTTTAAAAAGGTAGGCTTTTTTTTTTTTTTTAATTCACTTTTCATTCTTCAGTCAGGTTCAGAATCAATCCCTACAACCCCATCTGTACGGCTGTTTTCACTAAACAACCTATAGCTCTGCAGTGTACCACGATGCATACTACGCCCCCACCGGTTCCTTACACACAGGCGCTGGCGGTGCCTTTAGATCTCACGTACTTGATTTTCTTTTATTCAGTTTTATTGAAATGAGTTCAGGTGCTCATTCAGTGTAATGAAACCTATAGCACAGAGATTGTACCACAGTCTGTATAAGTAAATGTAGGAAACGGTCCCTTTGGGGGATGGGGAAATGTATATTGAATGGGTGATTTCATAAGCCGAATAAAATCTGCACTTCTTGCATTTTCCATCAAGCTGCTTTTCAATCCTCTTAACTCTTTCTTTTCTTGATTTAAAGGGAGTTTTGAATGTCACTTTTTTGTTTCGAAATGAAGTGTCTCGTGCACTTTTAATGGCATTACACGTGTATTTTGGCTATTGAGCAGTATAAAAGTATTGAAAAGTAACAAAACAAACGGGCAGATGGGGAAATGTCTGATGATTGCATATAGGGGACTTTGCTCTTTACTAATTCTCTCTCTGGTGCCGGTACAAAGAAACAGAATACAGGCGCTATAGCTCTGCGTTGACCGATGCATACGCCCCCCACCCGGGTTTACACACAACTGGCGAAGCTGCCTTCTTTCGTATTAGCTGATTTTCTTTACATTTATTGGGGTTTTCTCATTTATGCCAGCTGGAATATTTCAAGTATTGCTTTTTTTTCAGGTGTTATGAAAACAGCATAGAAAGACATTTTCTTACAAAAAGGGTGGGGAAAAATGGGACTTGAATAAAAGTGCACTTTTATATACTTTACCAAAAGTTCCTGGGTTGAGGTGTTTGGCGTTAAGCAGGTGAAAAAGCTATAAGTCTAATACACGTTAAGATGGGTTGTATGATTATTGTACAGGACAATGAAAGTTAAAAAATCAAGCGCGAGCTGTTACAGGAAATAAATGACTTTTTTTAAACAGTAGCTAACAGTTATTCTAAAGGGGATGGAAAGGCTGTTTTAATTGAAAACTGTGGCTGGAAAATGTTCTTGTAAGGCTTGATTCTGAGGTTCAACAATAAAGCCATTTTGTATTCTTTGAAATGTTTCTTTTTTCTATTTGAACTTCGAACTTCAGACATTAAATTTTGGCCAAAAAACCATCTTTTCCCAAACTACTTACTAGAATTAATAAAGCTTCTGTTTGAAAGTTTGACACGTTCTAAAGGAGAAAGGGATGGAATAGCTTGTGGCTTTTTTTTCCAAACCATTTAGCCCAAACAGGGCCGCTGGGGAAGAAGGGGTTTTAAAGCGTTTAATGGGGGAATTAGTTTTTCAGCTTTTTTATGGGGAAGGTTGAGAAGCAAAAGCTGCGGGAGGAAGGTTAAATTGGGGGTTTGAAAATTTTAAAAGAAATAGAACTTCTCGGTTAAAAAAAAAGGTTTTGGGAGGAAGATTCAGGGCAAGCTGAAAAAAAGGGGGCATTGGGGGGATAGCTGGAAAGGGAATTTTGAACCCGAAAACCCCCCCGGGTTGGAAAGAGAGGAGACAATCATCAATCCTTCACAGATTTAAAGGCAGAGTGATTAAAAAAAAAAACGGTGCCTCTAAAGTGGAACCACTGGGAAGAAGGGGTGGGGCCCGAAGGTTTAGGCCCCGAAAACATGGGGAGAGAAACAGTAGCCCAAAATTTTTCGTGAGGGCAATGAAAAGCAAAATTTAAGTGCAATCAGGGAGGGAGGAGTAATAGGATTGGTCCATGGAAGTAAAAACCACAATGGCCCGCCCGTCCCGGAAAATATCCTTCAGGTCTGCAGGTAAAAGGGGCGGGGAGGACTGACTGTGCAATTCTTGAACAAAATGTCCCATCCAAAAACAGGCGTGCTGTCTTAATTTTGGACAGCCCGACAGAAAAAAGAATTCGGTTGGGTTAAAAATCCAAACAACCTTCCCGGCCTTCCCCTTCACTTTTGGGAAAAATCCACGTCCCTTATTTATTTCTGGCAGTTTTACCTGCAAATAAATTATTTTTTCCACGAGTGCCCCTTTTCATTCCACTGTTTCGTTAGCTGCTCCAGATTTAGCCAAAAGTGGCACTTTCCATCCAATCACTCGCTTATTCCGGATCTATTTCTAGTTCTGACCGAAAAAACTCACCCTGTACCTTGTCGGCCTAGGCCAGATTTTTCCAAATCTTTAATCATTCCCATTCATCTACCCTTCATTTTCTTTTGGGAGAAAGGGACCAGTGGTGCCCTTAAAGGGGTAAAATTTGCAGCTATTGCAGTTTTCAGGGTTTCCCATTGGCAAGGGAAAAGACCCCTTTTTGGAGAAAGCCTCATTCCATGCTCTTACTCCGATCTGAATGATTGACGTAGCCCCAAAAAAAATCCATCTTTCGCGTGCACCGGGGCCACTCGCTTTGGGTTAAACTATGTTGTTAGGGTTGGGGGACCTTTTTAAAAATTTTTTTTTTACCTTTTCCCCCTAAACTGGGGCTTTCAGGCTCTTAAATATTCAGTTTCCTCCTATTTTTAAGTTAGTTTAGCCCTTTTCCCGGGCCCAGTTGGATGCAATTGTCATACATTCAGGAAACCCCAAATTAAAGGATTTAAGATTTCTAATTTGGGGCTTAACGAAAGGGTTTTCCACGGACTATCCCTGTTTTCCCCTTCCCCAAGTTTTTTAAATTAAGCTTTTTGTGTTAGGGGAGCCTTTTTATCCCCTAAAAAGTGGTATCCCCATAAACCTCTGTTTAAATTTTAGGAGGGGATCGACTGGATATTGTTCCCCTAGAAATTTATCAGTAACTGGGGGTGGTAAACCACGGGCCCTTTGGGGCAATTAGGGGAATTGTGGCAATGGAATTATTGGGTGGGTTGGGGGAAGGGGGAGCCCTTATAAAAGGGTTTTTGTTTTTTTATCACCTTTTCCCCTTCCTTCAAAGCGGGGTCCGTATAGACCACATTCTTAAATAAACCTCTTTCCCCTTCCCAAAATTTTAAGTAAGCAACTTTGCCTCTTTTTTTCCTTCCAGGTATGGCCTTAATAACCAATTCCATCCTTCTCATATCCTCGATAAGGACTTTTCCCTTACAAAACCCCTTGTATTTCCTACAGTATTTTCTTAATTTTTTTTATTTCTATATCTATTCCTTTTCCTTCATATTCATTTTTACTTCCATTACCCTAAACTAATCGTCCTCTTTCAATTGCTTTCCAGGGACCGCCTTTCTGATCGGCAGGAGGAGGCTGGGATCCCGGAAAATAACACTTCCCACATTTGGAACTTTGGGGGCCCCCTCCGGCCGGAATTGGTTTTCCCCTGGGGGGTTCGGATCCCAGATACTCGCCTCGAACCCGTCCCCGCCTCGCTCCACCCTCGCTTCAGGTAGCGCATAAGAGTTTTGATTTTCAGGGGTCTTGCGAAGTTCAAAGCAACCTTAAACATTGCGCGGGTTTTAAAGGCCCTTTGTTCGTTTTTGATTTAACTTTCTCAAAAACCCTTTACCCTCAATTTAAAAGACTGCCTTTATGGCTAATTTTAGGGTGACAGTAATTCACTGAGTCCGGGCCCCTTTTCTGGCCCTAAAACCATGTTTATTGGCTTTTCTTATTTGCAAAGTTTTGTTCGGCTAAAACATTTTTCAGCACAATAAAAAAGGAACCATTATCACGTTTTCCCGTTCAAATGGCGGAAATGCCGTATGGTTTTGTTGGGGCTTTTGGGGTCAAGGACTTCCCGGAACTGTTAAGAAATTATACAGCGGAATCGCACAGTCACCAGGGCTCTGGAGCCTGCCACCGGATCCTAAGAGTCAAATTAGCGGATCCAAACCGGGAAGATTCAAAAGCGCATTTTAGTGAAAAGGTAAAGTCTAAGTAAGTAAGAGCCTGATTAATATTATTTCCAGTGAGTTTTTTTACGGAAAATGTGTGTAAGAAATTATGCAGTGGAAATAAAAAGCATGGAAAGTGAGCCCAATGGGTTTTTAAAAAACTAACAGGAATCCCGATCTGACTCCTGACTCCGTCCACCTGCCAAATCCCGATTGCGATCTGCCCCCATGGTATCGAGCTGGCCAGCGATAGCTCGCCCGGACCTCCTGCACGAGCTGCGCCGCCTACAACTGTGGAGCGAAATCTCAGACCCGACACGGTGCTGGTTATAAAGCAGCTTTATTTTCAGAGTCAGGTGAGAAGAGTTTCAGGAAAAGCAGACAATCAAATATACATGACAGCGTCAGGGCTCTTCTGAACCCTGTTAGGTGGGTCAGTTTTATACTCCCCTAGAATCGTAATTTAATATCATTATAAAATGTAACAGTCAACACTTTATTATACACAATGCTTGAGTCCTTCAATGTCCCTTATGCAACTTGATTTCTTGGCCCTTTGTATGTAGCTTCAGATGTAAGCTAAGGGAAAACGTGATAAAGGCAGACTCTATGTGAATGCTCAGACCTTGAGTCCTTGGGACAAATATTTTTCTGTTTGCTAAAACAAAGCATGCTGTTACTTGGTTTCGTAAAGCTTACTTCTCAGACATGAATTAGTACAGGGACGAAGAGAACATTCGTCTTCACAAGACTCCATACTCAAGTGTGCTCTGTGAAAGGCTGGTACCCATCCAGGACTGACTCCTGACACCAGCAAACTGTGGATTCAATAATGGATGAGTCAGCAGATAGAAATACAGATAAAATGAGGTAATGGATTATTGTTAATTACAAGAGCGGAGGGAGCAACTTCATGATGGTCAGGTGTGATGAGCGGACATGCGGCCTTCTTCACAAGTCATTTGGAGACTGGAGTGTAAGGTAAAAGTTATCTACCAGTCCACATGGACATTAGCCTTATCTGCTGGTCTGATGATCATGTCATCCTCATGGTGGACTCATCTGAGTGCCCATAAGTTACTTATCTACAGTAAGAGAACATGTGTGTATGACGAGAACTTGGCTATAAGACCAGTTAGTGAAATAAAGAGTGTGTAAAGATCTGGGAGTGAATGTAGACAGTGAGATGAATAAAAAAAGTCAATTAGTGAGCATTAATGTGTGTAAAATAATGCAGATAATGATGTGTGTCCATGCCACTGTGATGGGTGTCCTTCTCCATGCTGGGTCAGCTCATCTGTCAGTTGATTTACATTTCAAGAATATCACAGAGTCCTCCATTTGACAAGCTTCACTGAGCTGGTCTTTCTTTTCAGTTATGATCGTTCACATAAGATGAGTCTCTTCCTTTTATGGTTTTACATCATGTAGACTTCTCCTGGGCAGGTGGCGGTTTGTTTCTTTTCCTACATGCTCTGTGGTTTGTTTCATTTGAATCACACACAGTGCTGATCGAAGCCATTTGGAGCTGTAGGCGGATGACAGACATGGCCTTCATTGTCCAAGCAGGTAGTCTTATTATTGACTATGATGACCTTTGGGCAATGGGGGACAATGTACCCTTAACTTCAAAATGCTTATGTTGCCTAATGTATTGACCTCTCTGATGACTCTCTGATTTTATACTAAATCCTTTCTTGGTTTTGTTAAAAAGAAGAGTTAGAGACAATTCTACTGAATTATGAAATGTTGTCAGAATGAAAGAGCTAACCTTGCAGAGTGGATTCTCAGGCTGTTAATTCACACATGCATGATGTTCTTCTGCTTTTTCACTTGAATTTCTTTATATTAAAACAGCTCAACTTGACATTAACTCTATTTGTTTCATTTTCGGAGAAGTTCTCTGTTTTTGGACCATCTCATTCCGATGTTTGTTACATTGGTGAAGATGTCATACTGTCCGACTTCCCTGTCACGGCACTGAATGTTGAGGGTTTCAAGTCAGGTGATTCACAACTAATGTCTTTTACCATTGCTTTTATATCGGATTACAGAATCAGAAATCACATTGACAGAAGAAGAGCTCTATTTCAAGAGAATCTGAAGGCGGCAATGTATCTCTAATGGTGCAGAGTGTCCGTGTGTCTGATGAAGGCGTCTACATGTGTCTTGTGGCCTCTGACCAGCTGCAGTGTTGAAGGTCAGTGTCAAGTCTGGATTTTTATTTATATTTTGTCACACTCGCATTACATTAGGAGGCAGCTAAATGGCTTAAGTAACAGTAATACTATGCCAGACCAGTGGGTGGCAGAATGTGCTGACTGTCTCTCTCAGTATCTTGCAGACCATTCTCGGTGAAATCCCATCAGGGTTCCGGCACCACTGATGCGTCACTTCCGGTTCTGGTGCCACTGATGACATCACTTCGGTCCCATAGCGTCACTTCTGGTTCCAGCCTGAATGACCTCATTTCCTCTCCAACCATTAAACCGCCATCTTACCTCCCACTGATCAGTTCTGTTTTGGACTCTGTTTGGTAAACATTGCAAACCCTTTTCAAACGTTTGCAGCCAGGAACATATCATACGGGTGGCTGCCCCAAACCTTGTGACTGTCTGGAGTCGATTTTGTAACAATTTCAATATTAGGGGTTCTGTCCCTGCTCTCTTCGCTTGGCTCTGTTGCTCGTGTATGGTGAAGCGGACGACAATTTAAACAGATCGTTATTTTCATGGGAACTGTCATATGCATAATTACAGATACAGCAAGGAATTAACCATAGTAACAAAGTTGTCCTGAGACTGTTCTTTGGATAGGTTACACATCGTGCCCTTTATGAATGTACTTATAGATGTATTTAATACTACTAGCAATCCACAATACTCGACATTAATATGACAATCGAACTGTTTGAGCAAATACGGGTTATATGGAAAAATCATTGAATTATCGATCATCACAATTTACCATCTTTTTCTGTGATAAGTGTATTGTTCATGGATTATCTCTGCAGTGATAATCAGGAAAGCCAGCCTTAGTCATATCTGTTGAATTAATAATAGCTTTAGGAAATTTCTTTAGATACTTTTTTTTTCTTTTGAGCCCCAACATACGAATCTTCAATGAGGTCCATGAGACGTGTGTTTAATGACTTTGTACCATAATTCAGGATAGGTTTCTCTGTTGGGAATTTCAGCACAGGCAAAGTGATCGACATCATCAGCAGTTAATAATTTATTTTGTAAAGTAACCAATAAATGCATGTGAGGCAAACCCCGTTTTTGAAATTCAATCATGTTGTAGCGGGGCTACATAGTAATAGTGTATTCGATGTGTGTGCCGAAGTGTGTTTTCCATCATCCTGTTTGCTGTTCATGATGTATCGTCAGTGAATGTTGTCCTAAGTGCAGAAGGGACGGATGAGGAGAAAGACCGCAGCCCCAGGATGAAGCTACGTGTTCACATTCAGTTATATCCGCTCTTTACTATTTAAATGATCAGGAGGAAGAGAAGAGGGAGGAGGAAGGAGAAAGGCGGAGATCTCATTGAACAACAAACCATCATTTCCTGCTATTATTCACATCGTGATTTGTAACCAGTTTGTTTCTTATTCCGCCGGGTTTAATTTCATTATTCACCACATGCCGAGCAAACACGGTGAGATTGTTCCATTTTTCTGGGAGATTCAAACACATCCATTCTTTGTTGATCAGTCATCCTCATTCAGGACAGTAATATACCCGGACTCAAGTTCACGATCATTGTCATTACAGTATTCATTCATTATTGTTATTTGTGTTTTGTGTTTGTTATACATTACAGGGGCAAGGGAGGGTTTGTTATTGTATAGATGGTGTTTTCGTTGCTGCTTTGGTGGAGGGATATACATATCATATATATATATATTTTCTACGTGTGAGATTTGCATTTTATTGTTGTTTCATTTAATATATTTATACACCTATTTTACATATCTGCTTTTGTGTACTTGTGTTTAAACCGTGATTGAGGGGAAAATATTATTTGTTAGAGGTATGGCTTGATATAAGTAGGTTAGCCTCACTAATTCATCCAAGCCACAGGTCTTGGTAGTAGTGCCAGCTGGGTAAGGGGTAGGCCATTACAATGTAAATAAATGTTTGCTCTGATCTGACCAAACACCAAATTGAGTTCTTTCAATAAAACTAAGACTTTCTGATAAAACAATCTACTTACAAAGTAGCCGTTGGCATTGTTCTCAACAATCAAAGAATTTCTGGCCACTGTGGATTCAGTCATTGTAATAAATAAATCTGGCCGATCGATAGTTTGGAATATTGCCATTGCATCCTGATATAATTGTTGCAATGCTTTTGGACCACCTTGATATGATGATGGTAATATTACTGCTTTTCCTACTTTGAATTTGTCTGAACTATTGATATTTGAATTTTGAAAGTGCTCAATGAGATCTTGCATATGTTTTGCTGTAAGTTTTGCTTGATTCAATTTAATAAAGAAGAGGCGATTAGCTTCGACTTTTAGATATGCATTAATAATGTAATGTAGCGATAGACGTAGAGATGACAGAAGTGGGTTAAATACATTTTGGGCGTATTGCTAATTTTGACTAAAAATATTGTGTGGGTGTTATTACGTTTAACCGAATTCATGTGTTCCATATTATACGACCATCCTGTTTTGCCACCAGGGAAAAGGAAAGGAAAGAGTAAAGGATCGGAATGAGACAGAAACGACAAATCTTGCTGTACTTTGGGATAAACATGAATATCAACTCTGTCTTTGAAATCTCCGTCTTTCGAAAATATTATCACTGACAATTCGTCACATGTTGGTTTATTATAAATGCGAGTGTGACTTCTTTTGGGAAATTTTTTTTTTTTTCCGTTTTTTTTTTTTCCGAAAAAATATTTTTTTTTAAAAAAAAAATTTTTTTTTTGACAATTTAAGGGGGGGTCAAAATGTTTGTTTTTAAAAAAAAATTTGGCCCCAAAAAAAAAAAAAAAAGGGGTTGGTTGAAAATCTTTTAATTTTCAAAAAAAAAAAAAAGGGGGAAAAATTTTTTTTCCCCCCCCCCCCCCCCCCCCCCCCCCCCCCCCCCCCCCCCCCCCAAAGAAAAAACCCCTTTCTTGGGGGGCATGTTTTTCAATTTTTAAAAATTTTTTGTTTTTTGGTAAAGGGGGTGATATTTTTGGACATATGGATTTTTCCCTGTCGCCCTTCCCTTTTCACTCTTGTGATACCCCTCTGTCAAAAATCCCCCCTGACCCTCTTTCCCCCCCATTCCACCCTGCCTGCCTCTTTTCCCCTCTCTTCCACAATCCATTTTAAAACTCTACCCCAAAATTTTTAAAACTCACCCCCTTCAAACTCTACTCCTTGCATCCTCACCACCCCCTGACCTCCCCTATTCACAAATTTTCTGTTTTGGTGGTCCCACGCCTTCATTCCTCTTTTTGAGCAGATCTCCACCTCTCCGGGGTCCCCCAAACCCTGCCCCCCCTACTCTGTCGACCCACAATGTCACCCAAACATCACAGTCCAGGAACTCCTATCTAACTCGTTGTAAACCCCTGCCCTCACCATTCAAATAAGAAAGGACTCAGAGCCACCCCTGATGTAATCCCCCTCCGCACCCCCACCGAGACCGCCAGTCACACTTCCTCGTTCATCCTGTCAACTTCTACTCTGTCCCCCCGATTTCCCCTTTACAATCCCAAGCCCCCCCACCCCCTGTCATTTGCTTTCTTCGGGGTCCACAAAGTCGCAATGCAACCCTTCTGGTCTTCTCTCCATCAACATCCTCAGAGCAAACCCATCTGTGGTGCTCTTTCTTGGCATGAAACCATCCTGCTGCCACTAATCATCCCATTTCTAACTACCTTCCCATAACTCCATGCTGTGGCTCATAAATTTTTACCCCCCTTAGTTCTGCAGTCCTGCACACCCCCCTTATTCTTAAAATCCCCCCGAACTTCTTCTCCCCCCTCAGACATCCTCTCATTTTCCCAAGATTCCAAAAACAATCGTTTAAAAAAACTCCCCCCATCCCCCTAAACACCCCAGCTTAAGGGTTTTCATCTGGACCAAGGGCCTTTTCCAGCCCTCCCCCTCCAAGCTGTCCCTTTTTCCTCCCTAACCCTGGCACTTCCTGATTCACTATCCCCATCACCCAACCCTTCCCTCTCTCATTCTCTTCATTCATCCCCGCTAAAAGTTTTTTTCCATTTCCCCTCTCCTTGCTTGTGAGTTTTTTATTTTTTCCCTTTATCCCCCTAACCTGCTGCCGCTTTCCCATCGGCCCCTTCTACCCCACCAGTCCTTTTCCCCTCCTTATTCCCAACCCCTCTCCAACTCACCCAATCCCTTTTTCTTTCCCTTTTACCTCTTTTTTCCCTTGCTTTATCCCCTTGTCTTCTAACCATCTTTTACTATAAAACCCTTGTTTCCTCCTCCTCTGATATTTTTCTACATTCCCTTTCCCACCACCGGGTTTTCCCTTTTTCCCCCTTTCCCTTTTTTCCAGATGTCATGCCAGCCACCTTCTTGCTTCCCCTTACTACATCTGCTGTATTTTCCCCCGCTGTCTGGTGACTTTTACTGCCACCCAGTGCCTGTCTCACCTTCTCCCCTAACTCCCCTTGCAGTTTTCCCTTTTCACCTTCCACCATTTGACCCTTGCTCTCCCCCTACTCTCTTCCTCTTTTATCCCCAACGTCCTACAGACCACCATCCTATGCTGCTTAACTCACTTTCCCCCGCCCTACTGTGCAGTCTTAATCTCCTTCAAATTTTATAACTGTTTTTCCCCCTTAAAAGAAGCTTGAAATTTAAACACCCCTTTTAAATGCTGGCTTTGTAAAGTAGGAAAGACACCCCCATCTTCTAATTTGTGGCATGTGTTCCAAAAAATGTAAATCAAAACTTACAAAAATTTTATGAAAAAAAAAAAACACAATTTTAAAAAAAAATTTTCCACTTGAACCACTGACCAGACTAAAACAAATGCCTTCCAGTGGTAATGTGGGGCATACTAAAAAAAAGAACCGTTATGATTTGAAATCAACTTTTAAATCTTACTGCTGGCAAAGTGTCCTCCACTTTGAGCAGCCCCGGTTTTCCAGTCTGTTTGTGATTGTCTTTTGAAGGGTGATTATTAGTACAGGAATATCTTGTGGTCTTATTGCAACACATATTGATATTCACACCCTTTCTGTGACCTTTCCCAGCTTTTTTTTTAGGGGAAATTTTCCCCGATAAATTTGTTTGGTCAAAATTGATTTATTTTAAAAATGTATTTTAAAAAACACGTTGATATGGCTTTGAGATGGAATATCATATAGAACTGGATTAATAATATTGAATTCAAAAATTTGCCAATTAAAATTTTATGACACAGAAAAAAAAGAATTATTTAAACCCAAAATTGGCTGGGTTTTCATCCTTTATTGACAATGATATTCATTTCAGATTACAGGAGTAAAATTTTAGTAAAGAACAGGTAGAAAAAGTGAACATCAGATAATATAACTTTTTAAAAGAACAAAAATTTATGAAGGGGGGTGACTTTGGCCACACGAGACCATAGCCCCCATTCAAATATTTTACAACCCTGGGATGTTTTACTGCTGTTGTTTGAATTATTTAAAAGCCCTTTTAAAAAAAAACTTAGTGAAAACTAGGATCAAAGTTTTTAAAAAAAAATTGTTCAAATGGACAGCAGCCATCATGGGGGACAGAAATAAAGAGTAAAAAGAAGCAGTCCTGCTGAAATGCTGATTTGGGGGGATATGGGGTGAGGTTCAAAAGATGAACTGAACATATGAACAAAGATAAAAAAATTTTAAAAACCTTTTTGCTGGGAAATGAACAGTTGAACAAAGATCAAAACAAAAAAACTTGAACCTTTTGAACCTTGAACTGCAAGAAAAAACCTGCCAGTGGTTTTTTGGAGTGTTTTATTGAAGGGGTTTCTGATAATATTCAATTTTCTATTCATTAATTTTTACTTAAATCCCAATGATACCTCGGATGAGCAAAATGGAAGCTCTTTTTTTTAAATTTTAAAAAACCCGAACAATTCAATATGCGGCCGTCTCAAAGCCATGATGATCCTGGAGTCAAAAAAGTGAATAATTTTGTTTTTGGATACATAAGCTGATAAAACATGCCTGATGTTTTTGAAGAATTCAAATCCACATTGTACTGTTAACATTTGACCCAACTGGCAATGCTACATTTATAAATTATAGATTATTTTAAAAAATTTTTCATTTAAATTTATTCTTCATGATCTTTTTTCAATTCATAAATATTTTAAAAGAAAATTGTTAATAAAAGTCAGAATTAATTAATCTAAAATTTTAAATAGTTTTTTAAAAGGTGAAAAATACAAAGTACTACTGTGCAAAAAAATCAGGTTTTTAATGAATATCTAGCTGCATTAAATTGTATTATAAGTGTCATATTTTTGTTACAAGATATCTTTTGAGCACTTCACATCCCTCCATGAACAACTACTTTCCCGTGGGCCCTGTAAGTGGCTGATGGGGGTAAATCTGATCTTTTATAGCAAACGAAAAACTCCGGCAAACACATGGGCTCCCCTGTGGGCTTCAAAACTTTTGTGTCTCTGGTGAATTAAATTTATATAAAAATTCTTAAAACACAAACATGCCAAGGACAATCCCTTTACTTTATTTCAATTGAAAAACCTCAAAAGCAGTGCTTTTTAAAAAAAGCAAAAAGGTGGGCATGAAACATTTAATATTTTTGGACAAAAAACTGTACTATCAGGAAAAGGGAAAATTATAAAAAAATAATAATAATAATAATAACAACATGATTCTATCCTGGTTTTTTCCTCATTATTGTCAAATCAAATTTTAACTTTCTTGAATAGGTAATTAAATATTGCTTCCCTTTGACCTTGTTTCCCTTTTTTAAAACTTTTCCCTTTTTACTGTAAAAATATACAGAAAACAGAAATCAATATATTCAAACTTCACACTACAACATTACTATAATTGAAAACCAGTATATCCATATTAACTGTGTTTTCTTAAAATTATGCAAACAAAAAGGGTTTCTGTGGAACATTACCTTTTAAAGGCTCCCCTCTCTTGTATTGTCTTTCGAAATATATTTTGATATCTAAAAAACCAGTTCGTAGGTTTTGCTTCTGATTAACTAGATACAGTATTTGATAAGGACAAATTGAAATATTCTGGCAATTATAATACTTAATCACGGGCACTTATACTGTATTTGATTACGCCCCACACTTCATATGGTTTAATTATCTCAACATATCATAACAATTATTATAAAAAAATGTTGACTGTGAATCCTGGGTTTTCTAAAATTGAGTTTTGAACACCCTTTTTAATTATACACCGGGGCCCGTTTGTTGTTTAACTGTTAATACTTTCTTGAGCACTTGTACTGTATGGAACATTAAAGTTGATTCAACATCTTTTTTACACTGTGGGATAATTGTATCCCGGCAATAAAGTATAATATAATTTAAAATTATTAAAAATTTCAACAAAATCACTGCCATCTTGATTTCCAACCCCAACTCTTTCATCTTCTTTCCCCAAAAAACCATTCCCCAACTCTGACAAAAACAATGATGGCGATTGAAACTGACATCAGAGGGTTCCGTGATATGAAGGGGCGTGTCAATATCATAGGTATTGCAGGCTGCAGTCAGACCCTTTTCGATTGGCTGTCCCAGCTGTTTCAGCTGTGGCAGGAAATGGGGAAACGCTTGATGGGAAGGGGCTCCGGGGTTCCAAAAAAATCAAATCATATTATTTATTATCCATTGAAATTCTGCTACATTTCTAAAATTTTTTTTTTTATACTGTTTTAGGTTTGTTCTATTCTGTGTATTGTATTGTATTGACCCCTTTTTTTTTTTTTGAAAACTGATTTCCCAACCTACCTGGTAGGGTTTTTTGAAATGCCTTTCCTGAGGGTTTCCCTTTCCCTTTTTTTCCCCAAGGGTTTTTTTGGGGTTTTTTCCCTTTTCTTCTTAAAAGTCAGGCTGGGGACTGTCAAAGGGAGTGCCTTAAAAACCCCGGGGGACTCCGTGTGATTTTGGGCACACAAAAAAAATTGTATTGTATTTATTGTATGTGCTCCTTAAAATCCCCGATATGTACAGAAGGGGGGCCCGTTTCATGAAGGTGCATGCCAGGGGGTCCCCCCAAGCTTTTGGTCTAATAATATCAAGTACCCCTTTTTGGAAAAGAGGCCAGTCTCCCCAGCTAGGGCTCCAAATGGGGTTGACTGGCAATATGAAGTGCATTTTCAGGTCCAATTTAATTTAAAATGTTTTACTTTTTATATCATTTTTAAGGGGTATTATCAATTCCTGACAGAATTAAAAAGTATTCATGAAATATTTAAAATAAATCACACATTTAATATTCAATAGAAAAAAATCTGAATAATTGAATTTGTATATTCGTTTAAATACCTTTTGAGGATTCTACAACACTGGGCATCGCTTCTTGCTTTCAATTAAAAAAGTCGGAAAATCTCTGTATCCCAGTGTTAGCAAAACTTTGTGTTTATTCAGGGGAAACACTCGACAGTTTGGGGTTTTGCTTTTACCCATTTTTTTTTGACTTTATCTCGGGTGTGTTCTCGGGTTTTGTTACCAGTTTGGTTTTTATTTCTAGCTGAGAACATTTGCTTTATTTTCTACAGGTTTTTTTCTGCCCCATTTGGTGTCCTCCATCTCCTGTTTAAAAACTAAAAATTTTTAATGAAGTCAAAATTCCAAAAAGGGCTTATATCAAAAAA
>NW_024386674.1:0-28724 GCF_016835505.1 Polypterus senegalus
GGTGTGAAAACTTGTTGCATCTTTCCCAAGAAGACTTATGGCTGTATTAGCTCAAAAGGGTGCTTCTACTAAATACTGAGCATCCATCCATCCTCTTCCGCTTATCCGAGGTCGGGTCACGGGGGCAGCAGCTTAAGCAGAGAGGCCCAGACTTCCCTCTCCCCGGCCACTTCTTCCAGCTCTTCCGGGAGAATCCCAAGGCGTTCCCAGGCCAGCCGGGAGATATATTCCCTCCAGCGTGTCCTGGGTCTTCCCCGGGGCCTCCTCCCGGTTGGACGTGCCCAGAACACCTCACCAGGGAGGCGTCCAGGAGGCATCCTGATCAGATGCCCGAGCCACCTCATCTGACTCCTCTCGATGCGGAGGAGCAGCGGCTCTACTCTGAGCCCCTCCCGGATGACTGAGCTTCTCACCTTATCTTTAAGGGAAAGCCCAGACACCCTGCGGAGGAAACTCATTTCAGCCGCTTGTATTCACGATCTCGTTCTTTCGGTCACTACCCATAGCTCATGACCATAGGTGAGGGTAGGAATGTAGATCGACTGGTAAATTGAGAGCTTTGCCTTACAGCTCATCTCTTTTTTCACCACGACAGACCGATGCAGAGCCCGCATCACTGCAGATGCCGCTCCAATCCTTCTGTCGATCTCACGCTCCATTCTTCCCTCACTCGTGAACAAGACCCCGAGATACTTGAACTCCTCCACTTGGGGCAGGATCTCTCCCCCAACCCTGAGAGGGCACTCCACCCTTTGACGGCTGAGGACCATGCTCTCGGATTTGGAGGTGCTGATTCTCATCCCCGCCGCTTCACACTCAGCTGCGAACCGATACTGAGCAAAGGGTCTGAATACTTAGGACCATGTGATATTTCAGTTTTTCTTTTTTAATAAATCTGCAACAATTTCAAAAATTATTTTTTTTGTCTGTCAATATGGGGTGCTGTGTGTACAGTAATGAGGGAAAAAATTAATTTAAATGATTTTAGCAAATGGCTGCAATATAACAAAGAGTGAAAAATTGAATGGGGTCTGAATACTTTCCGTACCCACTGTATATAAAATCCAACGTCTGTCTGTCCGTCTGTCCGTCCATCTGTCTGCTTTTCATAAGAGAACTACTTAACAAATTTATATTGGGTTTTTTCTATAATTTGCTTGAACATTCCGGTTGATTTTGCAACTTCTGTCATTGCGCTAAGTATCATAGTTCACTTGCAGTTCTGATTAATTTGCATTAATTCAAGGCAGACGCGGAGGGCTGAGGGGGGTGGGGTCCTCCTCACTCATGCACCAGTCTCGGGGCGTTCCATACCTACGCTCAGATATTGAATGAGAGAACTACTTTAACAGATTTAGATCGGGTTTTTTTCTACAACTAGGGAGCTCTGCCCCCTGCTCGCTTCGCTCGCCAACCCCTGGGTGGGTATGCCTAAAAGAACTTGCTATTTTACATTACAGTGAGTAATTAACCAGAGTAAAAAATAGTAAAACGTAATAAATTGAAAGAAAATTCTGTTTCATGTTGCATTAGAGGTATCTGTTGCGTTATACGTTTTAGTTCTGTTTGGCTTTGAAATTAACACATAATTACTTTTAAACTTACACTTTTACTCTAAGACTTCAGTAACAACAATATTTGGAATTAACTTTTCGTCAAGATCGCATTGAATTTTGATTCCGTGTTTGGACTTTCATCGTGACAACGCAACGTTTAACTGCCCGTGAGAGAATTTCGTTTTTTTCTCTCTAATAAATAAACCGACTTTTTCAAATGTTTGTCCCTATGGTTTGTTAATTGTCACAGCAAAACCTATTCTATTGGGAAACTGCAAACGTTTTAATACGAATGGCATATCAAGATCTCCTTTGGTCTCTCATGTTAGATGTACTCTATTACCTTTCTTGTCGCCTGTTAAAATTTTACATGTCAGAATTGTTCAACCAATTTTGAATACAACTAATCTTGTCGTATTGTACTGTATAACACATCACTCAGACATAAATAATGTAATAACATTACAATACGTCCTTCTTTCTACAGTAATTCGGCTGGTGGAAGACCAGATGGTGTTAACGGTTGTAGATATTCTTCGTGATATTTAAAGTTGATGTTTGCATCTTCCGCACCATCACCACCAACTTTTTCAGAAGAGTCTATTGATACGCATTTCTCCAATTTGCCGTGCAACCTATCGACAGTTTTCGCGTTAATTCATTTGACTTCATTGCCTGTGTACTCATTTCTTCTGCTGATAACCCTTCCGGGTGAAATTCATCAATAAGATTTTGACATAATAATTCTTCTTTTATTGGGAATTTAAAGTGAGGAAAATGTAAAAATGTATAAGAGCGCAGGAACCGTGTCTGATAAAAACATTCACACGAATGAGAGGTGAGAGGGCCGCGGGTGTGGACCGTGAAACGGAAATGGTGTAGAGGAGGGCGGGACTTGAAAAAATCTGTTGGAAAAAGTCTCGTCTCAAGATTTTCTTTTATAACAGATAGATTTGCTTGAACATTCCAGATGATTCTCCGACTTTTCTCATCATGCTTAGAATCACAGTTCGCTTGCAGGAGTGATATATTTGTGCTAATCTGAGACAGAGGCTGCGTGGCAAGGGGAGGGGGAAGCATGATGTCAGGAGAGGGGAGCCGGGCGGGGCCTATCCTGTTTCACTACTACGTGGGCGGAGCCACGGGGATGGCTAGAATTAATAATAATGAGGATGTGCAAAGAAACTTGTTTTGTTTGTGTGTAGGGAGATTAAACCTTGGACGTTCCATGTATTTCCATTATTCTTGTTGATGTTTTTTAAATAGCAGCTAGCATCTCTCTTACCATCTCTTTGTTCTTATTAGTTTATCAAACTTTACTCCATCCATCCGTTGTCCGATTACCATTCATTTTTCTTTTCTTTTCTACTTCTTCTTTTTACTTTCTGAAAATACCATTTTTGGAATTATGTCTGTGTGTCTGTCTGTGTGTCCGTGTGTCATTACTGTTGAGAGAAGGATGTATTGTAATGTTATTGCGTAATTTATATCTGAGTGACTGACAATGCAATAGGACAAGATTAATTAGTATTGAAAATTTTAACAGGCGACAAGAAAGGTAATGTAGTACATCTTCAGGGGATAACATGAGACACCAAAGGAGATCGTGATATGCTATTCGTATTAAACCGTTTACAGTTTTTCCAGTTAGAATAGTTTTTGCTATGACAATTAACAAATCACAGGGACAAACATTCGAAAAATTCGGTTTATTTATTAGAGAGAAAGCAACTAAATTCACTCATGGGCAGTTATACGTTGTGCTGTCATGATGATAATCCAAACACGGAATCAAAATTCAATGCGATAGATTTTTTTACAGTAAAAGTGTAGGTTTATAAAATATTTAGCATGTTAATTTCAAAGCCAAACAGAACGAAAACGTATGACGTAACAAATACCTCTAACAAAACATGAAACATAATTTTCTTTCAATTTATTAGGTTTTACTATTTTTTACTCTAATATTAATTACTTGCTGTAATGTAAAATAATTCTATTATGCATATGTAACAATTCCTATGAAAATAACAATCTGTGTAAATTGTACATCTGCTTCACCATACGTGAGTGGCAGAGCCGTGAAGAGGCTAACGTGTTGCGCCCACTCGGGGGTTGGCGAGCGAAGCAAGCAGGGGGCAAAGCCCCCTAGTGTTATTACAACTAATTGCTAGAAAGTTCTATTACATGTTAGCTTACAAGAGGGGAAAGATCATCCCGTCATCTGTGAAACTATTGTCTTAAGCACTACTTAACACAAACACTTCTCCTTTATTTGTAATTACTGAGTTTTCTCTTTTTTTTTGAGGCAATACAACAACTTTTCACAAGAAATGTTTGCACATTGAATTTATTTATTTCATTTAATTTGAAGATAGTTTTGTTTGCTGCCATTACATAACTTTTTCAAGTTACACTGACTTACAGTAAATTTGCTAGATGTCACACTAATACAATTAATTTGTGATTAAACAAAGCAATCAGAATATTTTCTTTCAACAGAAGCATAATCCTACTTGACTTACCTTTTGCCCAGTTGATGTTGTTTCACCTTTTCTTCCTTTTATTGGAGGTGTTTGACATCCTAGCCCACTATTGTTGGTAGTTATAAATGGTTCTGTTAGTAAGGGTGTTGTGCCCTCATTTTTTAAAATGAGGTGGTGTCCTTTTGTCTTAAAATGGCTGATTTACATCCTGGAGTGTTAGCCAATTTTCATCTGATTTCCCAATTGCCATTTCTAGCTAAAATCCATCCATCCATCATCCAACCCGCTATATCCTAACACAGGGTCACGGGGTCTGCTGGAGCCAATCCCAGCCAGCACAGGGTGTAAGGCAAGAACAAACCCCGGGCAGGGTGCCAGCCCACCACAGGGCACACACACCCACACACCATGGACAATGTAGGATTGCCAATGCACCCAACCTGCATGTCTTTGGACTGTGGGAGAAAACTGGAGCACCAGGTGGAAACCCACGCAGACACGGGGAGAACATGCAAACTCCACGCAGGGAGGACCCGGAAAGTGAACCCGGGTCTCCTTACTGCGAGGCAGCAGCACTACCACTGTGCCACCCTTTGGCTAAAGTATTAGAAAGAATTATTTATGAAGAATTGGTCGATCATCCATCCATCCATCCATTTTCTTACCAGCTGAATCCGAATACAGGGTCACGGGGGTCTGCCGGAGCCAATCCCAGCCAACACAGGGCACAAGGCAGGAACCAATCCTGGGCAGGGTGCCAACCCACCGCAGGACACACACAAACACACCCACACACTAGGGCCAATTTAGAATCGCCAATTCACCTAACCTGCATGTCTTTGGATTGTGGGAGGAAACCGGAGCGCCCGGAGGAAACCCACGCAGACACGGGAGAACATGCAAACTCCACGCAGGGAGGACCCGGGAAGTGAACCCGGGTCTCCTTACTGCGAGGCAGCAGCACTACCACTGCGCCACCGTGCCACCCTTTGGCTAAAGTATTAGAAAGAATTATTTATGAAGAATTGGTCGATCATCTTAATTCTAATAATTTTTATGAGATCTACCAATCTGGTGTTAGGCATCTTCATGATGTTGAGACTGCCCTTCTTAAAGTAGGTTTGGCTTCTTTCATACGCCTCTCTTTAATGTGGCGGTCGGTGACGAAGGAGTGTGTTTAATTACAATGGAAAATATGAGATCCACCCATTAGTCCATCCACTTTATAATGCAAAACAAGTTGGAATCCACCCTGGATGGGACAAATGGCACGCTTCCTCTTCTCTTATTATTGACTCAGGTGGGGCAGTCCTTGTTCTTCTAGATCTTTCTGCCGCATTTGATACTATCAATCATGAGTATCCTGCTATTGCGGCTTGAGAATCTGGTGGGGCTTAAAGGGGATGCTCTTGACTGGCTCAGGTCAGATCTCACTGGTAGACATTTTTCAGTGACTTTCCTTTCCTTTTATTCATCTACTGCTCCTGTTAAATGTGGTTTTCCTCTGGGATCCATTTTGGGATCTTTCTATACATCTTCAACCTATAGGACCTGTTTTTACTAAATTTAATTTTTCTTTGCATTGCTATGCAGATGACACGCAGGTTTATATTCCTGTGTGCAATTCTACAATGAACCGGTTGCACAACTGCCTTGAGATCCTAGATGGCCAACAGTTTTCATGGTCTCAATCATAATCAAACAGACCTGCTGTTAGTTGGTGCTGTACCCAAAGATCAAGTTGGATTTTAATTTCTTGGCACATGTGTGGACTTCTGTAAACCTCAAGTTCATAATCTTGTGGTGATTTTTGACAGTAACCTCTCTGTAGCTACATTTACCCAAAAATACCAAAGTTCTGCAGCTCCAACTTGTAAATGGGATTCAGCAAAAAAAAAAAAGCCTGACACGTCGAAAAATCTTAATTTTTTAAAAAAGTTTTAGTAAAATTTCAAAGTAAAACAGTTCACACAAAAAAGAGAAAATTGATCTTCTTCTTCTTCTTTCGGCTGCTCCCGTTAGGAGTCACCAGAGCGGATCATCTTCTTCCATATCTTTCTGTCCTCTGTATCTTGTTCTGTCACACCCATCACCTGCTCTAACCTGCTCTTCTCTCACCACATCCATAAACCTCCTCTTAGGCCTTCCTCTTCTCCTCTTACTTGGCAGCTCCATCCTTAGCACCCTTCTCCCAATATACCCAGCATGTCTTCTCTGCCAATGACCAAACCAAAGCAATCTCGCCTCTCTGACTTAGTTTCAAAACCGTCCAACTTGAGTTGACCCTCTAATGTCCTCATTTCTAATCCTGTCCATCCTCGTCACACCCAATGCATATCTTAGCATCTTTAACTCTGTCACCTCCAACTCTGTCTCCTGCTTTCTGGTCAGTGCCACCATCTCCAGCCCATATAACATCTCACTACCGTTCTGTAGATCTTCCCTTTAACTCTTGCTGATACCGTCTGTCACAAATCACTCCTGGCACTCTTCTACACCCACTCTACTCTGCCTGCACTCTCTTTTTCACTTCTCTTCCACAATCCCCATTACTCTATACTGTTGATCCCAAGTATTTAAACTCACCCACCTTCACCATCTCACCAAACTCATTCACACACATGTATTCTCTTTTGTTCCTACTGACCTTTATTACTTCTCTTTCAGATCTCCACCTCTCCAGGGTCTCAACCTGCTCCCTACTCTTGCTGCAGATCACAATGTCATCAGCAAACATCACAGTCCACTGGGACTCCTGTCTAATCTCATCTGTCAACCTGTCCATCAACACTGCAAATAAGGAAGGGCTCAGAGCCGATCCCTGATGTAATCCCACCTTGATCACTCCTAACGCAGACCTCGCCACGGTCGCACTTCCCTCGTACATATCCTGTACCACCCTTACGTACTTCTCTGCCACTCCCGATTTCCTCATACAATACCACAGCTCCTCTCGAGGCACCCTGTCATATGCTTTCTCCAGGTCTACAAAGACGCAATGCAACTCCTTCTGGCCTTCTCTATACTTCTCCATCAACACCCTCAGAGCAAACAACACATCTGTGGTGCTCTTTCTTGGTATGAAACCATACTGCTGCTCACTAATCATCACCTCACTTCTTCACTGAGCTTCCACTACTCTTTCCCATGACTTCATGCTGTGACTCATCAATTTTATCCCCTGTAGTCATTACAGTCCTGCACATCCCCCTTACTCTTAAATATCGGCACCAGTCCACTTCTTCTCCACTCCTCAGGCATCCTTTCTCTTTCCAAGATTCCATTAAACAATCTGGTTAAAATCTCCACTGCCATCTCTCCTAAACACCTCCATGCTTCCACAGGTATGCCATCTGGACCAACGGTTTTTCCATTCTTCATCCTCTTCATAGCTGTCTTTACTTCCTCCTTGCTAATCCTTCCTGATTCACTATCTCCACATCATCCAACCTCTTCTCTCTCTCTCGTTCTCTTCATTTATCAGCCTCTCAAAGTATTCTTTCCATCTGCTTAACACTCTCTCCTCGCTTGTGAGTACGATATAACATATAAAAAAAAAATTCTTGTTAAGAAAAGTTCTGTTCAAAGCTTATAAATCTTGTTTCATTTCTAATTGTTACAAATCACTTCTAAACGTTTCTGGACCATTTAAGAACATTTCTGAACCATATCAAAACGGTCAGAAAACTGTATGCCTATCCCGTTTCTATGCTGAAATTGGGCCTTTTAAGTCCCTGTGTACTGGGACCAGTTCTAATCAACAACTGAACTCCATTAACACACTGTATCTTAGTTCTAGCAAGAAAGTCCTATCTCTTACTGTCTTACGGGGGTTAAAGGCTATGCCAATGTCTATGGCTATGACTAAGTAAACACTAATATGAATTGAATTTCACTTAAAGCATTATTTTCTATGATTGGCTCTTACATTCCCTTTTGAGAAGCAGATTCATTCTGTGGTCAAGAGTTGTTTTTTTCCCAGCCAAGGTTAAGCCTTTTCTGTCTCCTTGGGATCTTGAGAGAGTTACTTATGCTTTTATTTTTTCTCAGCTTGATTACCGCAACTCATATTCTGGGATCAGCAAATCCGTGATACACAGGCTGCAGTTGGTTCAATACCTCCAATTCTGGCCTTGTTGCACTGGTTGACAGTTGGTTTTAGAATTGATTTAAAAATATTGCAGCTGGTTTTTAAATCTTTACATGGGCTTGCCCCCACCTGTTTATCTGAATTGTGTGTTTCACATCAGCCATCCAGAGAGCTTAGATCTACCGGTCAGTTGTCTCCTGTGATCCCTCGTATCAAGGGCTTTTAATGCCAGTAGTAATACGGTAAAATCAGACAGAAACTGTCAAATGGATGATTGATTGACCTTAAACTGTGCAACAAATTATGATATATGAAACATCCATTATCCAACCCACTATATCCTAACTACAGGGTCACGAGGGTCTGCTGGAGCCAATCCCAGCCAACACAGGGCACAAAGCAGGAAACTAACCCCAGGCAAGGTGTCAGCCCACCGCAGGGCACACACACACACCCACACACCAAGCACACACTAGGGACAATTTAGAATCACCAATGCAGGTGACAAAAACCTGCAATCTGATTGGCTGACCAGCAGAGCTACTGAATTGCAGAGCTTTGAAGGTCTGTAGCTGGATCTCAGATCACAAGTTTCTGTTCAGGGTGATGTAAAAGTTATGGGACATGGTTCATTAAATGGTTAAAAACAATGTATAATGGTGTGGATGGATGGATAGCACAAGGGAGAAGAGTGTGCCAAGTCTGCCTTCTCTCCCCTTTGTTGTATGGTATGTTTATAGAACCACTGGCAGAGGATAGCAGGAAAAAGGACGATACTGAAGGCCTAGTCTTGCCTGGGAGTGGAGGAGTGAGGCATCTAAATATTGAGATGATATGTCCCTATTTTTTATGAGTGACAGAGATCTGATTACAATTTGTGATATTTGAGAGACAACAGGTTCCAAATTAAATCAGAATAAGTCTGTTATGAACATTGGAACAATTCAGACGAGAACAGGCCATTCAGCCCAACCAAGCTCGCCAATCCTATCCACTTAATCCTTCTAAAATAAACATCAAGTGGAGTTGTAAATGTCCCTAAAGTCCTATTCTCCACCATACTACTTGGTTACTTATTCCAAGTGTCAGTGTAAAGGAAAACTTTCTGATATTTGTGCGAAATTTATTCTTACGTTTCCAGCTGTGTCCCCATGTTCTTGATGAACTCATTATAAAGTCACCGTCTCAATCCACTGGACTTATTCCCTTCATAATTTTAAACACTTCAATCATGTCTCATCTTGCTTAACTCTTTGAGGGTTGAATATTTTTTCCACAAATCTCAGATTTCTGCAAAGCACAAAAAGCAAAGGTTTCACACATAAAATGTCTGTTGCTGCACTTGTTTTGACGTCTCAGCTTGATGGCCAGCAGGAATATGCGGCAGGCCTGCCTGGCTGTCTTTGTGAATCTGATTCGTACCTCTTGTCATTGTAAGTGGCAGTCCTCCCAGGTGTCATCAGCTACATGAGTGTGTTCAGCACTGCAATCAGTTGATGCTGGTACCTCATGTTGGTTTTCAATCTCCAGTTCACTTGCAGTGAAATCGGAGTCTGACAAATCTGAGTCTGATTCAGCGATAATACGCAAAACGTCATCCACCGAATATTTTGCTTTACGCGTTCGTTTTGGTCTCTCACCAGATCTCAGTGCCACTTTAGAGGTTACTGGCTCTTCACTACTCACTCACGAACATAGAATCGAGGTCAAATCAGCAAAAACTAACTTTCCTTCTAGCAAAGCGAGTCAAACTAAAACATAACGGCGAGTTTTGTCTCAGCTGATTTACAGCTCATTACCCTCCTCTACCCCCAAATTTCAACAAAAGCCGACATCCGCCCTGAAAGAGTTAAACTAAAAAGGCTCAGCTCTTTTAATCTTTCCTCATAACTCATTGCCTGTAGTCCTGGACTCAGCCAAGTTGCTCTTCTCTGGACTTTCTCTTGTGCTGTTATGTCCTTTTTGTAGCCTGGAGACCATAACTGCACCCAGGACTCCAGATGAGGCCTCACCAGTGTGTTATAAAGCTTGATGAATTTTGCAAAATGGAAGTAGAGGAGAGATGCTATTTATGGATTCTCAATTACTTGCGTAATGATCCATGGAGTTATTTTTTTTTTACAGGACAGGAAGTGAAACTGTCAGTAAGTCAGTCATTCTCCAACCTGCAACCAGGGTCATGGGGGTCTGCTGGAGCCAATCCCAGGCAGGGTGCCAGCTCACCGCAGGGCACACACGGGACAATTTAGGATCGCCAATGCACCTAATCTGCATGTTTGTGGACTGTGGGAGGAAACCCAAGCAGACATGGGGAGAACATGCAAACTCCACGCAGAGAGAACCCAGGAAGCGAACCCAGGTCTCCTAACTGCGAGGCATCTGCGCCACCGTGCCACCCTGGAAGTGAAACTGGGAAGGGAAAATACAAATGACTGAGCATAGACTGAATTTGTGGAAAGGAAGAACTTTCACTTGTATGGATAAGTCCTTAGTAGTGAAAAAGGAGATACTGTCTTCATGTTGGCATTTGTGCAGATAAGTAAGTTGTTTGGGTTCCCATCTTGCACAAACTTTACACCCCAAGTCATCATTCACCATGACAGCTTCAGATCCACAGCTGATGTCAAAATGGACACTGGACAATGTAATCCGACGGTCTTCTCTGATGAAGGCATTCACCATGTGGATTTCTGTGTGTGTGATGTTGATGGTCTACCAGATCGAGCTTCATCGGTTACACTTCGTTGAGTCCTGCATGTGAATGAGAATGTATTTGGCATGAACTTTCAACAAGATAAAGTTGCTCTGTGGATTGTATTTTGTACCGTGTAAATAAAATGTACTTTTACATAAAAAAAAGAACTTGATTACCTTCTGCAGTAATAAGTGAACCACTACACTCTTAACCAACCTTTTGTATTCTGTGCATCGAAACTGTCCACAGTTTTAACTCATATATAATGAAATAAGCCTTGTTGGATTTACTTCCTCAACTAAAATAAAATAAAACATTTTAATAAACATAACCATATTCTTATTTTATTTTAAAATGCAATTTACATAAGGTGTATAAATATTTAAAACAAAAATTATTTAAACCAGTATATATAAAAAATAAACAAATAAAGCTAAACATGTATTAATATGGAATTAAAATTGGGGTTATGTTATAGCCCCAATCACAGACTTATCATCAGAGCTTCAATTTTAATTGATTAAGATTAGGGAATAATTTTAATTTTTTAACCTTAGGATAAGAAGTAGGGGAACCTAATCTTAACCCTAATTTTTGAGCATGGGAAAGGTGCTATATAAATAAAAGATATTATTAAGTGTAATGAAAGGAATTCAGTTACTTAAATTCTACACAAAGACATTTATTATTATTAATATTTTTATTTATTTATTTAAGTTTAATGAAGGGCAGCACGGTGGCACAGTGGGTAGCGCTGCTGCCTCACAGTAAGGAAACCCTGGTTCGCTTCCCAGATCGTGCCTGCGTGGAGTTTGCATGTTCTCCCCGTGTCTGTGTGGGTTTCCTCCCACAGTCCAAAGACATGCAGGTTAGGTGCATTGGTGATTCTAAATTGTCCCTAGTGTGTGCTTGGTGTGTGTGTGTGAGTGCCCTACGGTGGGCTGGCACCTTGCCCAGGGTTTGATTCCTACCTTGTGTCCTATGATTGGCTCCAGCAGACTTTCCGTGACCCTGTAGTTAGGATATAGCAGGTTGGAAAATGGATGGATGGAAGTTTAATGAAAGGGATTCAGTTACTTAAATTCTACACAAAGACATTTATTATTATTAATATTTTTATTTATTTATTTATTTAAGTTTAATGAAGGGCAGCACGGTGGTGCAGTAGGTAGCGCTGCTGCCTCGCAGTAAGGAGACCTGGGTTCGCTTCCCGGGTCCACCCTGTGTGGAGTCTGCATGTTCTCCCCGTGTCTGTGTGGGTTTCCTCCCAAAGACTTGCAGGTTAGGTGCCTTGGTGATTCTAAATTGTCTCTAGTGTGTGCCTGGTGGGTGTGTGTGCCCTGCGGTGGGCTGGCGCCCTGCCCGGGGTTTGTTTCCTGCCTTAGGTCCTGGGATTGGCTCTGTGACCCTGTAGTTAGGATTTAGCGGGTTGGATAATGGATGGATGGAAGTTTAATGAAAGGGATTCAGTTACTTAAATTCTACACAAAGACATTTATTATTAATAATATTTTTATTTACTTATTTATTTATTTATTTATTTAAGTTTAATGAAAGGGATTCAGTTACTTTAATTCTACACAAAAACATTTATTTAATTTACGTTGTATGTTATGTTTTCTGAGCATAAAGTGAATGTATTGACTTAAAAAGAATGTTTCATTTTAAAACTACTGAACCTAATTGTGCGGAACCAGAGTCCATGAGTGAATAAAGTTAATTTAACAATTTTTTTTTAGCGTTGACCGCCACACACTGCATTAATATGTTTAAATCGTTGCTTTTACCATTTATTGTATTACAGTTTTTACTGTGATAAGACATGATTAATGTAATGGATTGTTACGGTGGTCCGCTTACTCTGTTCAATGTCTATGAATATTGTCTTCTTTATCTTCTCGTCATCTTTCTGCCCTTGTCCATCTCTAGTAAGCAGTTCGCTTCTTCTTATTTACCTCTAAACCAGACACTTGTAAAAACACGTACCAGTTAAGTGGGCGATTCCCTGTCTAGTATTGGCTTTAAACGGACTCGGCGTACACACAATAGGGAGTGAACGACGTGCTGTATAAAATGAGCCCCTTTTTTCTTTTACACCACCTTCTTACTCCGATCGTTTCGTTATTTGATTGCGACCGTATCTTCAAAGGCCAAGCATTTAAAAGGTGTGATTACGGGGTGCGGCTAAAGCAGTAGGAGGTGAGCCGCTGCCGAAGGTCCCGCGTTAAACCTTCCCACGAACTTTTTGAAAACTTTTGCTCTTTCCTCAGCCTCGCGCCCACGTGGTTACGGCGGGGCGGTCGCATTCGCTACTGGCCAGACGTCTAATTTTGCATGAAGTAAATTGGCTGGCTGGGGGAGCCGCTTCACTTCGGAGCCCTTCGCTGACTGAACCTGGATGCTCCGTGTTAGAACTGCCCTTTGAGCAGCGGTGTAGACTGAGCTGCTGAGCGAGCGTAAAGTTTGCAAACCCCTCTGAGGAACTAAAGCTGCAATCAAGAAAACCCAACCACCAAGACCTTTTAATATCGGATATCGATCGGCGCAGCTTGGACTCACGCGTATCCCACTTCAAGTCGCTTTCAACTTTCTAATACTTAGTAAAAGTTGTCTGCACAAGTGAAGGGAAGGCAATCTGGAGCGCCGAGACAGCTGCCGGTATGGATAACGTGGAAAAGCCCAGCAAAGTGTCACCCAAAGCTGGCATTTTCAGGTGTTTGGTGGCACTGCCAACGCTCTTGTGCCTCTCGCTATCATTCAGTTCGGTGGTGTTTTGCTTTTTGGTGAGCTTTAAAACGTCTCAGCTAGAAGAACGAGTTAAAGTTTTGGAGCAAACAAGAGCGCCAACCTTGAAGGACAACATTTTGGCTCAGGATGTAACATTGTTACCTGCTTTACGGGACCTGATCGAAGACGTTCTGGAAAAGGTAAAGGAGAATGCGTGAATGCGCGCGTGTGTGTGAGTGCCAGTGCCAATGCCAGTGTGACTGGGTTCACATGTCCTGTACTTGACCTGATGTCTCGAAGAGTGCTGCTTTAAACTCCCCGTTACCTTATATATGCTGATCGGTCTTGAAAGGATTCGACCCCCGTTAGCTCATTGATCTTAAATAGTGTCATGCCAAGACTATTTTAGAAAATGACGTTAGCCCCTGAGGTCGTAAATCTGTGCAGTTTTTGTTTATGATGTGATGTACGTTAACGTCTCCGTGTCTTGACTGCATTTTTGTTAAAGTGGGCTTGATGGACAATTCATTGATTAAAGCGAATCTGATTGCACAATCATACCGCTGAGAGGAGCACAAATCTGCATACCTGATTACTTCATCCTCTTAAAATAATCTCCCAAAGTTCTGTGTCCACCCGGACTAAGATATAACGCAAGGAATGATGCGAACTTGCAAAGAAATCTCTTTATAGCCTTATTTGTAACCGGAGGTCTTCAGACTAACCCTAAACCCAATTAAAAGCCGTGTAAGATGCACTCCGCGACACCGAAAGCCGGTTGGAGCATATAATGTCTTGTCAATTTTTAAAGTTAAGTAAGTTCCCTGTCGGTGTGGACTTTGCACGTTCCCCCCGTTTTCCTCTGAAAATCCAATAAGCGGAGAATCGAAACTGTCCCAGTATGAGTAAGCGCGCCATTCGTCCCGTCCAGGGTAGGTTCCGACTTGATTTGCATTATAAAGTGAAAGTGAATGATTTGATGGACGGATCTCACATTTTCCTTTTGAATCAAACGCACTCCTTCGTCACCGATCGCCACATTAAAGCGAGGCGTACGAAAGAAGCCAAACCTCTTACCTGTTTTATAACGTGCATGTCTGTATCTCCGACATCAATATTTAAACACTGTTCCTGTATTCTAAATTTAAAAAAATCTTGAAAATAATTTTGGAGTTTATTTAAGTGCAATAAACCCGGTGGTGTCAAACAGAAGTTTGTTTGACAGAAACGCAGGATGGCGTAGTAGTTAAGGCTTTAGATTTTAGTATTTGTGGGTTCAAATCCCGTTACTGACAACTGCGTGACCCTGTGAGAAAGTCGCTTGAACTGCTTGTGCCCCACACACCCCCAAAAATGTATTCGAATCTGAAAGGTTGTAAGTTGCCTTGAAAAAATGTGTCAGCCGAATAAATTAATGTATACTTATTTAAAATAAAAGCCTTCGTTCTGAGTGATCGATGAGTCGGATGAGAGCTGTGAACGTCTTGCAAATGGACAGAAAACTGCGTGATCGCATTCTTCGTGGATTAGATGGGGTCGGAGGGTAATAACTGCGTAAAGATGTTACTTATTTAATTAATTCTTTCAGCATCCTTTAAATATTTAGTAATGCATCGAGATACCTAATTAAATTCCATCCATCCATTATCCAACCCGTTATATCCTACTACAGGGTCACGGGGGTCTGCTGGAGCCAATCCCAGCCAACACAGGGCGCAAGGCAGGAAATAAACCCTGGGCAGGGCGCGCACACACACACACCCACATACCAAGCACACACTAGGGACAATTTAGAATCGCCAATGCACCTAACCTGCATGTCTTTGGGCTGTGGGAGGAAACCCACGCAGACACGGGGAGAACATGCAAACTCCACACAGGGTGGACCTGGGAAGCGAACCCGGGTCACCTAACTACCCACTGCACCACCATGCCGCCCTCTAATTAAATTGAATCACGAATTCCTTGAGGTCATTTTACTTGCCTACAATAGCAATAAAGATAAGTGAATGCCCAAAGAGAATGTGAAAAAGTTTATAACTAAAATGACCATGTAATGTGCGCAAAATCGGCAATCCTTCACGGAATTGAATTTTCTTATTAAACTAAGTTTTCCAAGCTATCAAAGCCACAGAGCTATCTGTGCTCATTCGGCATCGATTTTCTACGTCTTAATATATGCGCATGCTATAATAACAGACGCTGTAGATTACAGATTTTGCTATTCTCAAACCCTCTTAAGCGAATTAGGGATCACAGAGAGCAGTAACACCAGGAACCCACCCAGGACGGGACAGCAACCGATTCCTGGGCTAACTTGTGCACGCGTGCACAAGTTTGGATTCGCTGTGTCACCCACTCCTTCAGAATTAAACCAACGTGGTTTTTCAGAGCGATGCCATAGGGGAACCGTTTTTTGGTTTCTAAAAGAACCAAGAACGAACCACATGAAGGTTCTGTCCATGTAGGCTGTGAAAATAACCATTAGTATAGATTATAACAGATTTGTGAAATACCAAGGGGTTTCTGATTTAAAAAAAATACTCTCTCTGCATACAGTCACACAAGCTATAGGTTCGGGTTTTCTTAATCTGTTTGTAAACTTCTAGGGAGTCACGATTTCTGTTTTTCTACATATCAATAACCGTTTCAAAGCCGAAATCATCAATTTAATATGCAAAGAAAGGACCTTTCCCAGAATTAAACGGCACCTTGTCAAGCAACGAGGAACCGCGCGACTCATTTAAGTGCCATATTTTTGACAGTGCAACCTGCTCGCATTAGAAGATCGTGGAGGAAAAGCCGTATACCCAGTGGAGACATGCAAACTGCATACAAACTTGGACAAAACGGGATTTTGACTCAAGAAGAAAGGCTGTTTCACAGCACGCAAACGAGTGGAATCGGTTATTGTAAAGAAAAATCAGAATCACCAATACCTGCATGCTTTCAGAGCCCTCATTAAACCAGCAATGTGAGAACACCGTCCTAAAGGTCTGGATAAATTTTTTCCATTGCTATGGTTGACGTTTAGTCTAACTTGTTTTTTTTTAAATATAGGCACAAAAAGCAAATGCGAATTGAAAAAGTGATTGGTAAGTTAAAAAAAAACTAGAATTTGTCTACGTGGATCAGCATCATTTTCCGTAAAAAATCACAAATCTGGACGGTGCTATGTTCAGCGTCCTTAACCCAATGCTCAAACACTCGCCGCCTTTTCTATTCTTGCAAGTATTTGCCATGCCCAAACGGTAGCATTCAATCGGCGTAAAAGCACACCAGACTTCTATGGGTTTAGGAGAACGCAAAAAAAATTAAGGCTGACAAGGTGCTGTACCACAGACGCCTTATCGGCAAAGAATGACTTAAGGCGTTTACAAATAAACAGATGACTGAAGCGAAAGGCAAGAAACCCATTCGTGCTTTAGTGCAGAGTCATTCTGCGTGGATTTACCTGAAATCGATGTTGGAGCGGCAGTGGAGCAGTGCGTACACGTTAGTACTGTATATAGGCTGAAATAACCCGCGGTATGGCGACATGCCGATGACTTGCAGTAAGAAGTGTATTACTGGCCGGGATCGTTAGCACGTTAACGCTTTCATATTCTTAAGAAATGGTTTTGCGCACCGCTTTTAAACAGTAGGTTTTCAGTCAACCACCCATCTATTAATTCATTCATCTTCGCAACCAGCTTATCCAGGGTCCTTGGACAGCACAAGCAAGGGGCGCAGGCAAAAACATCAGGACAGAGCGCCAGCACATTGCAGCAGTAACACGTTATAGCCTTAAATAAATAAATAATATATGTTTTCTTTATGATACTAGATTAGTCCACACAAGCCATAGAAAATGTTAAAAAGCCCTTCCCACAGGACGACATGGTGGCGCAGAGGTAGTCCAGGAATTAAGTTCTGAGTGTTCACTGTGCGTAATTTGCGTGTTCTCTGCGTGTGCATGTGGGCTTCCTATCCCGCACCAGTTTCCTCTCACAGACCACAGACAAAGAGGCTCTTTGGGTTGGCGATGTGTGTGTGTGTGTGTGTTGTACCCTGCGATGGTCTGGGATCCATATATATGAGCGAGAGAGACAGAGAGAATTTAATTTGCTTTATTACTTGCCACTTAAGCTCCCAGTGATGTCACTTACCGAGAAATGCACCATATTTAATAAATGAATGCACGTTATATTGAAATCGTACACAACAAGTCTTATTACCCTAAAGTTTTCCCTACGTTGAATGTATTATTGTATACGTAGAGTTGACAGTCCCCTTTCAGACGGCTCTTCTGTATGGCAGCCCTGAGACATTTTCCTTCCCTGCATGGTCTGACTTGAACCCTCAGACGCCACTCCAGTCAGTTCTTGCATTTTTATTTGCGTGTTATTAATAACTATACCCTTCACTGCTAACTAAATGAATTCAACAAGCTGATTTGGTTTTCATCTGCCTAATTCACACACTGTTTAATTAGCTTAAAGTACATTTTATATTATTCTAAAAAGGCACGGGGAGTGAAGCAAGGAATGCGACCACCGTTAATCGGGACTCACAAAATCGTGAAGCCGAGAGAGAGAGAGAAAAGTAAACAGAAATAATAAGATGAAGAGAAAAATAAACAAATACACAAACAACGCCTGGCCAGATAAACAAATAAGTTACTTCAATAAATAAATACATAGTCAGCTAATGAAAACATAAGAGAAAATAGACATACATAACAGATAAACAGATACATATGAACCTTTTTTTATAAAAAAATGTACATGTAGATATGAAAGGAATTATGGAAATAGATATAAAATACCATTAACCTCAAGTTTCTTTGATGTAGTTAAAAAAGCTCTGGCTTTCTAAGCTTGCTTGCTTTTATATTTATTTATTTATTTAACTGCCTTTTTTAATTGCTCTAGACCTCCTTCATGTCCCGAAGAAGCGAAATGGGTTTCTTTCTTTCTTTCTTTCGATTTGTTTGCTTCATCGTTTGAGGTGAGCGCCCCTCTATACTGACCACTGATGTACTGATCCACGAGGGGCCGTATGGTGAAATGGCTCACTTTACACTTTCTTTTGTGGACGTTTGGGTTATGATACTAGATTAGTCTGAAACAAACTGTAAAAATTGTTAAAAAGTCCTTTCCACGTTGTAAATTCCTATTAACACGCCTGTTTTCTATTTCCTCCCCAATTAAACAGCGATTAAGTAAGGAGATGCCGAAGCAGCGGACAGTCAGGGACGCCCCTCTGGAGTGCTCCTGCCCTCCGGGTATGTGAAAACTGGCTTTATATTACTTTTTGGAGGAGGGGGGTTTGGAGATTGGGGCGGCGGGGGCTGAGCTAGGAAAACGGGCTGGTCGTTGTTCACGGATTACTCGGAGAAACTTTGTGTATCAGTTGTATGTAGTGAACAATTCCTGGTGAGCTCGTTTTCTAATGTTTACACTGTGTGTTCCGAGGAGTAGTGTCAAGGAAGGTTTTTTTCTTGAAGATGCTAAGGGAAGAGGTCTTTGTTTTTTTTTTTTTGCAGTTATACTGTTCAGTGATATATTGTAGCTGTGTGTATTTATTATATGAATGATTCGCCCGTTTAAGTAAGTTTAATAAAATCGGTCCATCTTAAATGAGGTCAAGTCTGTGTCAATGCCTAAGAGCACAGAAAGAAATATTGAAGGCGGAGGACCAATGAAAATTAAAAATGTTAGTGTGGGGAAATTACAGCAAGTCATTCATTTCAATATCAAAATACAATGACGTGTGCAATTGTTGGACTAGCAGAAAAGTCATTAAATTAATCCAGAAGCTGGATACAGATTTAATAAAGTTATTTGAGTAAAAGAGCAAAACCTTGTCAGTGTCTTTGTCGGTCTATGTGTCTGTCTTGTGTTTTTCATCTCTCTAAATTTCTATTATTTAGTGCTTTTCATATCTATCTATCTATCTATCTATCTATCTATCTATCTATCTATCTATCTTACAGTGCCTTTCATATCCGTCTATAGTGCTTCTCGTGTCCATTTGTCTGTTTACCTATCTGTTATATCGTGCCTTTCAGGTCTATCTATCCATTTATCATATAATGCCTTTCATATCTATGTTATAATGCCTTTCATAGCTTTATATCTATCTACATATAGTGCCTTTCATGTTTATCTATCTATATGTTTTATATCTATACACTGTATTTATATCTATAGATCTATGTTATTGTGTCTTTCATATCTATCTATCATAGCGCCTGTATTTATTATGCAGTGCCTTCCATATACTGTATATAATTCTATTTTCTATTTATTCTTTTTTATATAATGCCTTTAATATCTATATGTTGTGTAGTATCATTTATGTCTATCTATATCTTTTATATCTAACAACTGTATAGCGCCTTTTCATATCTGTTTATTCTATACTACCTTTCATATCTACAGTATCCAAGCCTTTCTTGTCATCCATATAGTGCCTTTCACATCTCTCTATCTATTGTATAGTGCCTTTTATATGTGTCTAAATATACATATACTGTATATGTATTTATGTTTTTTATGTATATATTTGGGAAAAATTATTAAGTACAGTGTTAACATGCAGACTTTGCGACTTTGTACTTCTTCTTACCATATAATGTGCAGCTATTTGGTAACTTCCTAAAAATGATTAAAATTGCAGGAGAATTTTTTTGAAATGGATTTTTTGGCAATGAGGCAAACATTGAATGAAAGGTGCTGCTTTTACATTTTGCTAGTGTGTGTTATTTTCCTTTTGCTGTATGTTTTGTACTTTATATTCTCCTTTTATTTCCCCATCGTTTGTGTGTTTTACTAATAAACTGATCATTTTTGTATATTTATTGCCTCCCTGGCATTCATTCTGGGGTATTTAGTGCTGCCACAAGGCTGCTCAAGACTTTTGATCAAGACCCAAAAAATAAACGAACAAACAAATAAAACATGAATAAGTAAATTCACAGTGGTCAAGAATGACTATAGCCCCGCCCCCAGCCACTCCTTTTGTCCCTCCCATTTGTGTCAGAAGCTCCGTCCTTTTTCCTTGTTTGCTAACAGTCCAGGCTTTACACGTCTGAAGCGCCGCCCCAAACCCTTCTGCCCAGTCCTGGTCTATCTGTGCCCGTTGCTAAGTAACACTAATTGTGTAGTTGTCTATTGAAGGGAGGTTGAGGGTTAGAAAGCTCAAATTGTAGTGTGGCTCTAGCATTCTGTTGTTCCACATATTGTTATTATTATTATCGGCTAACACATTATGTCTCATGCATGCTTAACTCTTTATGTCATTTAATTGTGGCAAATATTCACAACAGGCCTGGCAGGTAATAAGAATACAATATAACAATTCTTTTTGTGTGTGTCTATGTATGTTAATATGTATGTACAGTTTATTTGGCTAAATAAACCAGCAGCACAGTTTATTTTTGAAAGTCAGATTTTCACGTATGGACTTTCTCATTTTTAGGCTACAGTGGACTCTGTTCAAGTTTTGTGTTAGCACCTTAAGTTGCTTCAGTCATCTCTTATTCCATTTCTGTGTTCTTTTACTGAGACAAAGAACCAAGACGAAGGTACAAAGGGTTAAATAGCTGTGGTGTTATGTACGGGTCCTCCTGATAACTGTTCATCATTCATGTCTCTATAAACATCTCCTATTCCTTCGTGGCACGTCTGTGGTATTTCATACCCTTCGACCTCAGCTCCAAGTAAAAATTGTTGGATAATTATAGCCGATTGAGCTCTTCTTTTCCGATAGGACGCAGGAGGATGATTCGGTGCAGCTACAATTTGCGGTGATACCTTTGTCTGAAGTCTCATTTACTTAAGTGAGAAGGCTTGTTCACGGCTCCTGTGTAATCCAACAAACGGCCACCCCGCATTTATTGCATATTCTTAGAGCTCATAATTTGCAGTCTTTTTTTTTTTTAACTTAAGTTCTCTCTGTGCTCCAATGGAAGCATTGTAGTCTGTAAATCTGTGCTGCTTTAGTAATTTTGTCCTATCAAATTTCTAAAGAGAAAACCCTGTAATAAAGCTGTAAATGTTGGTTAAGGCTAAATGACTTCACTGCAACTCGTGTTATCTTCATTGATAAGATGCTTCTATCCATTAATCATGACACCACCTTGTGTGTTGATGAGTGCATGTGAGTAAGAATTTCATTGTTTTCTCTTAACACATCTTGTGATGAAAACATTAAGACATCTTCAGGGATGTTCCTGGAGTCATTTCAGGTCTTTTAGCCTTGGCTGCTTAGTTGATTCGTGTGACAGATTGCCAAGAAACTGAAGATTTCATATAAAGGTGTCTGTTACTGTTTTCAGAGATGATGACAAACTGGATCTGAGCAGGGTAGTAAAAGAAGGGCAGTGAGTCTGAGAAGCAACAACAACATTTATTTCTATAGCACATTTTCATACAAATGATGGAGCTCAAAGTGCTTTACATGATGAAGAAAGAGAAAAAGACAAAATAAATAAGAATTAAAATAAAGGAACACTAATTAACATAGAATTAAAGTAAGGTCCGATGGCCAAGGAGGACAGATGAAACAGAAATAAACTTCAGACGGCTGGAGAGAAAGGCCACGAGACCACCCAGCCCCCTCTAGGCATTCTACCAAACATCAATGACCTCAATCAGTCCTCATGGTATTCAGGGTCCACGTGGAAGAACTTGATGATGATGGTCATGTGGATTTCTGGCCTTTAATTCATCAATGTAGGGACATCACGGTGCTTTGATCAGGTGATGGTGGCACAACAACAACAACATTTATTTATATAACACATTTTCATACAAATAATGTAGCTCAAAGTGCTTTGTATGATGAAGAAAGAGAAAAAACACAAAATAAGAATTAAAATCATCCATCCATTTTCAAACCCGCTGAATCCGAATACAGGGTCACGGGGGTCTGCTGGAGCCAATCCCAGCCAACACAGGGCACAAGGCAGGAACCAATCATGGGCAGGGTGCCAACCCACCGCAGGAATTAAAATCAGAGAATACTAATTAACATAGAATAAAAGTAAGGTCCAATGGCCAGGGAGGACAGAAAAAACAAAAAAAAAAAAAAACTGCAGATGGCTGGAGAAAAAATAAAATCTGCAGGGGTCCAAAGGCCACGAGACCACCCAGCCCCCTCTAGGCATTCTACCTAACATCAATGACCTCAATCAGTCCTCATGTTGTTCAGGGTTCTCATTAAAGAACTTGATTATGACGGTCACGTGGACTTCTGGACTTCTTTAGTCCATCAATGTAGGGACATCACGGTGCTTTGATCAGGTGGTGGTGGCACAGATCGCCTCCACAGAAAACCAGAAAAAGAACAGAAGAGGAAGTAGGGGTTAGTACGGATTATGGAGCCACCATGAATGATAATGATAATTAATTGAATATACAAAGCATCAGGATTAAACTAAGGTGAAGTTAATGAGAAAGCCATGTTACAATAATGTTTTTGTCAGTGTTTTAAAGTGCTCCACTGTATTAGCCTGGCGAACTTTTATCGGTCAGCTATTCCAGATTTGAGATGCATAACAGCAGAAGGCCACCTCACCACCAAGTTTTGCTCTTGGAATTCTAAACAGACCCTCATTTGAAGATCTAAGGTTACGATTTGGACTGTAAGGTGTAAGACATTCCGATATATAAGATGGAGCAGATTATTTAAGGCTTTGTAAACCATCAGCAGTATTTTAAAGTCAATTCTAAATGACACGAGTAACCAGGGTAGTGACGCTAAGATTCTAGCAGCTCCATTCTGCATTCGTTGCAATCGATTGATATTTTTTTTGTCTGGTCCTGAGAGGAGTGCGTTACAGTAATCTAGCTGACTGAAAACAAAAACGTGAACTCATTTTTCAGCTACTTGCAAAGTTACAAGACGTCTAACTTTTGTTATATTATTTAAGTGAAAAAATGCTGTCCTAGTAATCTGATTATTATGTGATTTAAAATTCAGGTCAGAGTCAATAGTTACCCCTAAATTCTTTACCTCCATCTAGACTTTTAATCCTAATGCATCAACTTTATTTCTAAAAACCTCATTATATCCATTATTGCCAATAACTAAAATTTCTGTTTTCTCTTTATTTAGTTTGAGAAAATGACGACCACTCAACCATTCAGAAACACAAGTAAGACACTGTGTCAGTGAATCAAGAGAAGCAAACACTTTACAGGTCCTCATTACCTGCCAAATACCAATGTTGCCTGTAACAGAAAAATAAATTCGGAGATGAGCGTCCGTAGGCTTTGCACCTTAGGAATCAAGTTACCCAAACTATTCTCTAATATTTTAGTGTCTGGTATGTCTGTAGTACTAGGGTGTTGTACTGTGTTAGCCAGTGTGAATGTAGTGAGAAGTCAAGCAAAATGACCTTACCTGAAGAAGGGGCCAGAGTTGCCTCGAAAGCTTGCATATTGTAGTCTTTTTAGTTAGCCAATAACATTGCCTTGACTTATCTCTAACATTTTACTAATTATTTACCACTCTGATGTTGATCTTTCTAATCATAAAATAGATAGATAGATAGATACTTTATTAATTCCAAGGGGAAATTCACATAATCCAGCAGCAGGTCATTACAATAGCAATTGATAAGAAGAATTCCAAATTAATTGCAGAATTACAGTATTTGATGATTTCTCTAGAGTGCCTCTTTCTCTTACATGATTTCGCTCAAAAACTAATCAGTACATCGTCATCTCATAACAGGCTCAAGTTCTGAGTTTGCTAGTCTTCCGTCCAGTTCTTTTAGCTCTAGACTGTCCTGAAGAAACTGTGACACACAGACACACACACACCCATCATCAACATACCAGTGTTTTCGGTATCAGGTGATCCTAAAACGTCGAGATCCATTGAAAACCAGAGTTCAACATTTTTGACGAATCTAAAGCCTTCGCTTCTCCCCCCATAAACGATACGTTCATGTGGGGGAAGAGCAAAGGAAAAAAAATTGTGAGTGGTCTCCCTCTTGGACTTTCTCGTATACTCGGATATGGGGATGAATATTTGGGGAGTAAACCACAAGACAAGGATTATATCTTTATATCATGTACATTAAAGAACCATCAACAGCAAATCAAATCAAATTAATAATATATTGAAAAATTATTATAAAAGTAAAGTTGAATAAATTGGACTCTTCAGCTGCATGAATGAAAGGTAAAGTACCACTTCTGGTTAACGGAAATAGCCCAAAAGTTGTTAGAAATCTATGTTTTGTACTTAAGACTTGTATGCAAAACTTGGTTGACCTAAATTAAAGCATACTCAAGTTATCGTGTTTACACACACACAGACAGACATAATTCCAAAAATGGTATTTTCAGACTCAAGGAGGTCTGAAACATCAAGATTAATCAAAATCTCGAAATGGAGTTTTTGGAGGATTACGGTACTTTCCTTAAACTTTGTATATGAGAAAGTTAGGGAGGTCTAAAACATTGATTCATCAAAATTTCGACATCGAACTTTTGGACGATTGCAATCCTTTCCCTACAAGAAAGTAAATCGGACTCAGGGAGGTCTAGTTCAGTTCAATGTTTTATTGTCATGTGCACAGTAAGGAAACACGTTTCCCTGTACAATGAAATTCTTTCTTTGCTGTCCACACCAAATGCCAATGGTTAACAAACCAACATATAAAGATAAACATAAATAATAAGTAGCAAATAAATAATAAGTAACAAAGGCAGCAAAAAGTATAAAAAACAGAAAAGAAGTATAAAGTGTAATGTGCAGCTAAGTGTGTGATGGACAAGTCCAATACAGTTGTGTGAGGTAGATAGAATGAGGTGGACCATCATTATAAACTCCAGTCAGTTATTTAGAAGTCTAATGGCCTTGGGGAAAGAAAGAGTTCTTTAGCCTGGAAATCCTGCATTTCATACGTCTGTACCTCCTGCCTGAGGGTAGATGTGTGAACCGTTCGTGTTAGGGGTGGGTGGGGTCCCTGAGGATCGGGGCAGTTCTCCTGCGGACTCTGCAGTTGTAGATGCTCTGCAGACAGGGCAGTGGGGTCCTGGTGATCTTCTCAGCAGTCTTTACCACTCACTCTCTGCAGGCGTTTGTGGTTCATAGTAGTAATGTTGCCGTACCACATGGTGATGCAGCTGGTGAAGATGCTTTCAACAATGCAGCTGTAGACGTTTAAAGACTAAAGTCTAAAACGTTGACATTCAACAAAATCTCAACATTGAATCTTTAGACAATTACAATACTTTCCCTATACTTCTTATACGAGAAAGTAAAAAGAGGACTCTGGGATCATGGCCTTGGAGGTAGAGTTTCACAGAAAATGCCTTTTTTGAAACTGGCAAATAATGAGAAAAGGTTGCAGTGGACAAAAGAACACAGACATTGGACCTCAGAAGGTGGCTGGAAAAGCGTATTATGGTTTGCCTCCTAGAGTGGTCTTTTGTCAGTTGCAGATGATACTGGCATTTGGTGTGTATTTCAGGAAGAAGCCAATTGAAGATGTGTGAAGTTCTCCAACTACAAACTCTGATGCCCCTCTCTTCTTATGCAGTTGCCCATCTGGGCCTTCACCTTTTTTCTGTCCTGATCAGATGCAGTTTGCCTTCTATACTTAAAACAGAAATATACACCTTTGTAGGAAATGTTCATTTTCTTAGCAATCTGTCACGTGGAATCGCCTTCATTCTGACACATTTCTTGAGAAAGCTGTTTTATGTTTGCAGTTTTTGAACCCAGAGCTGAACTTGAGCCATGCTAGTAGCCTGCAACCCAAGTGAAGAGAATAACAGGTTTCAATGGTGCTAATGCAATGACAAAGGTTTCTCTAATAATCAATTAGCATTTGTACATGATTAAATAATAACTTAAAGGAGTTTATTATTAGGACACTGAAGGAATAGTTGCTAAAAAAATGGGCTTTGCAGTAAATTGTGAATAAAAAATTAAAAATGAGTAATTTCAAGCAGTAATAGACATTAGCAATAGTAGTATTTTCAAATCAAATTAATGGTATCTTGATAAATAAATCTGTCAGTTTTTCTATCAAAAACATAAACAGACAAAAGTTCCCAGAGTTTTGACCAGTAGTGTCATACAGAGTGATAGAAAGATAAATAGATATGAACTACATCTTACGAAATGCATTAAATAAGGCAGATAAAAAAGGCACTATATAAAATGGATCGATTGATATGAACAGCAACAGATTATTGATAGATCTGAAAAGCATTATGTAAGTTTGATACTGTAAATAGATGTGAAGTGCACCGTATAGATATATGTAAAGGGTGGTAACAAGGATGGGCAGATAGGAAAGGTGCTATAGAATAGAATGATAGAAATGACAGATTATGAATAGGTGATGAAAGACATTATATAAAGGTGACAGATGAACAGATACGAAATGCACCATCTGGATGAATGGCGACACAGTGGTGCAGTGGTAGTGCTGCTGCCTCACAGTAAGGAGTTCAGGGATTGCTCCTGGGCCCTGTGTGAAGTTTGGATGTTCTCTCCATGGCACTGGCTTCCTCCAACAGTCCAAAACCATGCAGGTTAGGTGAACTGGTGATCCTACGTTCACCCTAGGGTGTGTGTTTGCCCTGTAATGGACTGGCACCCTGTCTGGGGTTTGGTCCCTGCCTTGCACACTATGAGATCCAGCAGACCTCTGCGACCCAACTCAGGAATAATCAGGGTAGGAAATGACTGAATGACTGGCCATATAGGTAGATATTAAGGGCGTTAACTGAAATGAATTAAAGAGGCACTATAAAAAAGATATGGGAATATACAAAAGATACACACATAAGGCACAACATTAATAAAAATATATAAATGCATACACTCATCTATACAATTATGTAAATGTATATGTGGAGAAATTGTGAAAGGCACTCTATCAACGAATTGGATATGTAGGCAGTTAAATTATGAAAACACTACCTTAGACAAAAATATACAAATAAATGGGATGGTGTTACACAAACATCGATCTTAGTAGCTTTTATTGCAGGTCGATTTGAAAGGCACTGTATGATAAATCAATAGGCAGAGGTGAAAGGTAAGATAGATAAGTGAGAGGTTTTATAGAAAAGATAGATAGGATAGAAAAGGTAAAATGTAGTTCGAAAAGCAACATTTAAATAGATATGAGATACTTTATATTTGATAGGTAAAGCCACAATAAGAAAGAGGCTACAAGATAAGGCAACGATCTTTACATTTTACGGAAATGTCAACATATAGGGGAAAGCGAAAAACACTATGTAAAAACTCTACTGACAGGTACGGGAATTATTATTTAAAACATGCATTGATGTTAATTGTTATGACAATGTTTATTTATTTGGGAATACACGCCTTCTATTAAAGGTGCCGTATATGACGAACAGAACTAAGACACACACACACAGACAGGGTGGATGGATAATATATTTACCGATATTCGTCTATGAAGAGACCCGTATTTGATGCACTAATGCACTATATCTGTGTTTAATGTTAACCGTTCGTGAGTCCATTATAAGGGCTTGCGCTGCCTCCTGCGCTGTCTAGTCCACACGGCATGCTCCGGGACTGTTTTGGCCACCATTTGTTCTCTTGTGTTTAACATAAGAACAGATCAGCAAAGAGTAACCCGATAAGCATCCACACAGTATGTCTCGAGGCGCAGCGCGTTTCTTTTATCATTATGTTTGCTTTTGCTTTGAGTAGGACAAGTCCCGCTTTGTTAATATGCAGGGGGTCACTTTGGAGACGCAAATGGAGCGCTTAAAGATCTAACGCCTCGGCTCTAAGGAAAATAGACTTTATTTTGCTGAGAAGCCGCTTTAAATCGATTGACCTACTGTATGATCTCGAAACAAACGTCTCATTTTGGTTTCTTTTTAATGCTGTCACTCTGTTATTTGAACGATTACTATACTCTCCCGTAATCAGATTGATTGCTATGCTATCGCCAGCGCTATATTTCAAGTAATTTCAAAGCGATGCACTGACTGTTGAACCCGTTTAATATGATTCAAAAGTCGTGGTGGACCGACAGCAGTGGACTCGAAGTAGAAAGGGCGCCGGTCCTTCGCGAGGCACACTAACTCGCTGGGAGGAAACTAAATCTTAGTAATCAGTAAGTCGAACACGCACGCTTTCTCAGCAGTGTACTTTAACAAGGAGAT
>NW_024386675.1:0-14895 GCF_016835505.1 Polypterus senegalus
TTTTTTTTTTTTTTTTTTTTTTTCCCCCCCCCCCCCCCCCCCCCCCCCCCCCCCCCCCCCCCCCCCCCCCCCCCCCCCCCCCCCCCCCCCCCCCCCCCCCCCCCCCCCCCCCCCCCCCCCCCCCCCCCCCCCCCCCCCCCCCCCCCCCCCCCCCCCCCCCCCCCCCCCCCCCCCCCCCCCCCCCCCCCCGCGCGGGCCCCCGGCGGCCGCGCGCGCGCCCCGGCGGGTTTTTGCGCGCGCGCGCCGCCGCGCCCCGGGGCGCGCGGGGCCCCCGGGGGCGCGGGGGCGCGGGGCCCCCCCCGCGCCGGGGCGCGCGCGCGCGCGCCCCGGGGGGGGCGGGCGTGGGCCGGGGCGCCGCCGGGGGCGGGGCGCGCGCGCCGCGCGCTGGGGGGCCCCCCGGGCGGCCCGGGGCCGGGGCCCCGCCGCCGCCGCGCCCGGGGGCCCCCCCGGGGGCCCCCGGGGCCCCGGGGGGGCCCCCCCCGGGGGGGCGCCGGGCCCCGCGCGGCGCGCCCCCGCGCCCCGGGGGTGGGGGCCCGGGGGCCGGGGCCCCCGCCCGGGGGGGGCCCCGGGTTTTCCCGGGGGGGGCTGCCGGGGGCGCCCCCGCGGCGGCCGGGGCGCGCCCGGGGGGCGCGGCGGCCGCGGCGGGGCGCGGCGGGCGGCGCCGCGCGCCGCGCGCGCGCGCCGCGCGCTGGCGCGCGCCGGCGCGCGCCGCGCGCCGCGCGCGCGCGCGCTGCGCGCGCGCGCGCGCCGCGCGCGCGCCGCGCGCGGCGCCGCGCGCGCGCCGCCGCGCGCGCGTGCGCGCGCGCGGCGCGCGCTCGCGCGGCGCCGCCCGCGCGGCGGCGCGCGCGCGCGCGCGTGCGCGCGCGCCGCGCGCGCGCGCGCGCGCGCGCGCGCGCGCGCGCGCGCGCGCGCGCGCGCGCGCGCGCGCGCGGCGCGCCGGCCGCGCGGCGCGCGGGGCGCGCGCGCGCGCGCGCGCGGCGCGCGCGCGCGCGCGCGCCGCGCTGCGCGCGCGCGCGCGCGCTGCCGGCGCGCGCGCCGCGGGGCGCGGCTGCGCGCGCCGCGCGCCGGCGCCGCGCGCGCGCGCGCGCGCGCGCGCCGGCGCGTTGGCGCGCTGCGCGGCCTGGCCCCGCTGCGCGCGCGGCGGCCTGCGCGCGGCGGCGCGGCGCGCGCGCGCGCGCGCGCGCCGCGCGCGCGCGCGCTGCGCGTCGCGCGCGCTGCGCGCCCCCGCTGCCGCGCGCGCGCCTCGCGCGCGGCGCTGGCGCGCGCGCGCGCGCCGCGGCGCGCGCGCGCGCGGCGCGCGCGCGGCGCGGCGCGCGGCGCGCGCTCGCGCGCGCGCGCGCGCTGGGCGCGCGCGCCGCGCGCGCGCGCGCGCCGCGCGCCGGCGCGGCGCGCGCGCGCGCGCGCGCGCGCGCGCGCGCGCGGCCGCGCGCGCGGCGCGCGCTGCCGCTGCGCGTGGCCGCGCGGCCCCGCGCCGCGCGCGCCGCGCGCCGCGCGCGCGCGCGCGCGCGGCGCGCCACGCGCGCGCGCGGCCGCGTGCCGCGCCGCCGCGCGCCGTGGCGGGCCGGCTGCGCGCGCGCGCGGCGCGCCGCCTGCCGCGCGCGCGCGCGCGCCCGCGCGCCGCCGCGCGCGCGCGGCGCCGCTGCGCGCGCGCGCCGCGCGCGCGCGCGCGGCCGCGCGCGCGCGGCGCCACGCCGCCGCGCGCGCGCCGCGCCGCGCCGCGCGCGCGCGCGCGCGGCGCGCCCGCTGGCGCGCGCGCGTGCGCCGCGCGCGCCGCGCTCGCGCTGGCGCGCCGCGCGCAGCGCCTGCGCGCCCGCGCCGCGCGCGCACCGCTCCTTCCTGCGCGCGCCGCCTCGCGCGGCGGCGGCGCGCGCGCGCCGCTGGCGGCGGCAGCCTCCTGCGCCTCGCGCGCGCCGGCGGCTGGCGCGCGCGCGGCGTGCGCGCGCGCAGCCTGGCATCAGCGCGCGCGCCTGCAGCGCGCGTGCGCGGCGCGCGCGCGCGCGCGCGCGCTGGCGCGCTGCTGCCCTCAGCGCGCCGCGCGCGCGCGCGCTGGCGGCGCGGCGGCATGTGTGTGGCGGCGGCGGCACGCGCGCGCAGCGCGCGCGGCAGCGGCGGCGCTGGCGGCGGCACGCGCATGCTGGCGCTCGCGCGCGGCAGCATCATCATGCGCGCGCGCGCGGCGGCCGCGCCCTGCGCCGCGCCTGGCTGTGCAGCACGCGCTGGCTCGCGCGCCAGGCTGGCGGCCGCGCGCGCATCAGCGTGGCGCGCGCGCGCGCCGCCTCGCGCGCGCGGCAGCGCGCAACGCCTCCGCGGCATCCGGCAGACCGGCGCTGGCGCGCGCCGCGGCGGCTGGTGCTGGCTCTATCGCGCTGAAAAACCTCATAACGTAGCAACGCGCCGCGCTGGCACCGCCTGCGCACGCTGCCAGCAGCGCGCGAAACGCTGCCGCGGCACTGTACGCGCGCGCGGCGCGCGGCGCGCCCAGCCGCGCACGCGCAGCAGCCGCCCGCGCGCGCGGCGCGGGCGCGGGCGGCGCCGGCTGCGGCGTGGCGCTGCGGCGCTGGCATGCGTCTGTGTGGCAGCATGCTGGCGGCGCGCCATCGCCGCGCAGCGGCGGCGCGCGCTGGCTGGCTGGCGAAAAACGCGCGCGGCACGCGCGCCTCTGGCGCCTGCTGCGCTGGCGCGCGCGCGCGCGCGCGCGCGCGCTGCGCGCGCCTGCGCTGCGCGCTATCGCGCGCGCGCCATCGCATGTGCGCTATGGCCTGTGGCTGTGGCCAGCCGGCGCGTAACCGCTGCAGCCTCTGGCGTGGCGGCGCTGTATGCTGTGCTGTGTAGCGCGTAGCCAAAGCTGGCGGCGCTGGCGCAGCTGTGGCGCTGTGCGCGCGCGTATGTGTGTAGTGACGGCTGGTAAACGTGCCTGTCAAAGCGGCGGCAGCCGTGGCGGCAACTGGCGCTGCTGTGGCCGTAACTGGCTATGGCGGCGGCGGCACTGGCGAAAACAGCGGCGAAAGCGTCGGCAGCAATGGCCGCCTGGCGTATGTGGCGCAGCTATGTCAGCTGGCGCGCGCCAAAGCGCTGTGTGGCAGCTGGCCGCGGCAGCCTGTAGCAGCGTGTGTGGCTGTGCTGGCAGCGCCGTGGCGGCGGCGGCGAAAGCTGGCGGCGCTGGCCTGGCGGCACTGGCTGTTCGCGGCCGGCGCGGCGCTGGCGGCGGCGCGGCCTGGCGTGTGCGGCGGCAGCGGCTGGCGCGTATGTGTGGCGGCGGCCTGGCGGCGGCGGTAATGGCCGGCAGCAATGCGCGGCTGGCGGCGGCAGCCGGCGGCATGCGCTGTGCGCGGCGGCAGCCGCGCCAGCGGCCGTAGCGGCGGCGTAATGTGGCGGCGGCGCGGCGTGGCGCGCGGCGGCGGCTGGCAGCGGCGGCGGCTGGCGCGCTGTACCGGCGTAATGGCAGCGCTGTATGGCGCACGGCGAAAACAGCGGCGGCGCGCTGGCGGCGCAGCTGGCGGCAATATCTGGCGCGGCAACGCTGTGGCGCTGGCCGCAGCAACGCCTGGCGGCGGCTAATGTGTGTGGCGTATGCCAGCTGTGGCGGCGTGACCAGCTGGCGGCTGCGCGGCGTAATAAGCGGCGCGTAATAACAATACAGCAACAACGCGCATGGCGTAACGAAAGGCGGCGGCGGCGTGACGGCGTGGCGGCATGGCGTAACTGTGTGTGCACTGCGGCGTGGCGGCGGCGGCGGCGGCGGCGGCGGCGGCGGCGGCAGCCTGCTGGCTGGCGCTGCAGCTGGCTGGCGGGGGCGGCGTGTCGGCGCAGCGGCGGCGGCGCGGCGCGCCTGCATGGCGCGCAGCGCGGCTGGCGCGCGCGCGCGCGCGGCGCAGCGGCATCGTGCGGCGTAACGCTCAAAAGCATGGCGGCGGCTCCGTAACGCCATCCGCTGTGGCGCCGCGAAAACGGCGCGGTGGCGGCTCATGCCACTCGCTGGCGGCGTTAATGGCGCTCTGCGGCATGTGTGGCGGCTGTGTGGCTGACGGCGGCATGGCGGCGGCAATAAACATAATGGCAACTGGCCTGTCGCTCGGCAACAGCAATGGCATCGCGCGCCATCGCGCTGGCAGCGGCGGCGAACTGTGCTGGGCTGTGTGTAATATTGTGTGACGGTAATATAAGCGCCGTGTGTGTGTGTGGCGGCGCTGTGTGCGCTGTGTGTGGCGTGACAAGCGTGGCGTACGGCGAAGCGGCTGGCGCATACGGCAGCGCCCACCCTGCTGGCCAGCCTTCGCGAAAGCGCGCGTATCGCTGATGAAAATGACCACTATAACACGCGCGCTGGCGTATAGCGCCGTGGCGTAACGCGCTGGCGCGGCGGCGGCGGCAGCTGTGGCGCGCGCGCTGGCGTATGGCAGCAGCATATCTGGCGCTGTGCCATCGCGCCTTCGCGGCCGGCGTAATGGCGCCTTCAGCTGCTGTGGCAGCGGCGCCGCCAACAGCAGCGCGGCGTAACGCGTAACAGCGGCGGCTGGCGCTGTATATCGCGCGGCTGGCCATGCGCGTGACGCGGCGCGGCGCGCTGGCGGCGCGGCGGCGGCAGCATGCGTGGCAAGCCTGTGCAGCGCGGCGTGTGGCGGCAATAACTACGGCGTATCGCGCCGCGCGCGCGCATGCCAGCCTGGCGGCTCGCGCGTAATAATAGCGTATGGCGCGCGCCTGTATGTGTGTGTGTGCAGCGGCCGCGCAGCCGTAACGCCGCGCCATGTTCTGCATGGCTGTATGTGTGGCGGCGGCTGGCCATGTCGGCGGCATGCACTGTGCGCTGGCTGGCGGCGGCATCGGCGCGCAGCGGCGGCGGCGCTGGCGGCGCTGGCGGCTGGCGCTCGCGGCGGCGGCTGGCGGCGGCAGCCTGTGGCGCTGCTGTGGCCGCTGGCGGCGACTGCTGCATGCGCGGCGCTCTGGTGGCGCCGCGCTGGCCTGGGCTGTGGCGGCACGCCTGTGGCGGCTGCCACGGCGGCGCCGCGGCTGCAGCGCAGCAGCCTGCAGCGCGGCGCGGCCGCGGCAGCAGCCAGCAGCCGCCATGAAAAGCAGCGCGCAGCCTTCGCCCGCGCAGCCATCTCTCGCAGCGTACGCGTAACACGCCTCGGCGCGCTGGCAGCCGCGGCAGCCAGCTGGCAAAGCGCGCGCCGGCGCGCGCGCCAGCCATGCGGCGTGGCGCTGCGGCCGCGCAGCGCCGCGCGCGCGCTGTGTGTGGCGGCTGTGCCTGTGCTGGCGCGGCGGCAACTGCGCGGCATGTGTGTCGGCAGCCAGCGGCTGGCAGCCTTCAGCGCGCAAAGCGGCTGTACCTTGGCCGCTCATCTGTATGGCGCGGCGCGCGTGGCGCGCCGTATCGTATGTGTGGCGCTGTCGCGCTGGCTGGCAGCGCGTGCAGCCAGCCTGGCGGCGCGCTGGCCGCGCCTGTGGCCATGCCTGTGGCTATGGCGGCATGGCGTGTGGCGTGGCGGCCATGTGGCGGCGCGCGGCGTGACTTGGCGGCCTGGCCGCGGCAGCGTGGCTGGCGCTGGCAATGCTGTCGCGGCGTAAGCGGCGGCATCAGCGCCATCGCAATCGCTGGCAGCAACCTGGCCAGCGGCGTACTGTATGGCTGGCGGGCGGCCTGCGCTGGCGCGGCGGCCTGTAAAGCCGTGCATCTGCACTGTGTGCTGTGGCGGCGGCGGCAGCCGCGGCACTGTGTGACGTGGCTGGCGCGTATGCCTTCATATTGTGCGGCGTGGCGCGTAATGCTGCGCATCTGTCGGCGGCGGCCTGTGTCGTAACGGCCCTGTGTGTGGCGGCGGCGTAATGCATGTGGCGTGGCGTGGCGGCATGTGTGTGCGTATGGCATGTAAAGCAACTCTGCTGTGCGCAGCAATGTGTGTGTGTGTATGTGTGGCATGTGTGTGTAACTGGCTATAATGGCAATATGCGCGGCGTGCAGCCTCTGTATGCGTGGCGGCGCAAAACGCGGCGCGTAACGCCGGCGCGCGCCGCTTCAGCGGCGCAATAACGCGCGGCGGCGGCGGCGTAATAAGCCTGTAGCCGCGGCGGCGCCTCCTCACCTGCGCTGACGGCCAGCCGCGCTCACGGCGCTGCGCTGCGCTGCAGCGCTGTGTGCGCGGCTGTGCCGCTGGCGGCGCCCGGCACCGCCTCAGCCCAGCGGCAGCGTAGCCTTCGTAGCGCAGCAGCCGGCACCGGCGCGCGCGTGGCGGCACGCGGCCAGCCGCTGGCGCGGCAGCTGCCGCAGCAGCCATGCCGCCTGCTGCAGCGGCGCGCGGCAGCAGCAGCGGCAGCGCTGCGCGGCATGCGCGCGCCGCCGCGCTCCGCCGCTGGCAGCAGCATGCGCATATGGCATGGCGGCAGCTGCTGGCAGCTTCGCTTCAGCAGCCGCCTCGTATTGGCTGTAACCAGCACTACAACGGCGCTCGGCTATTTTCTGTGGCTAAAGCGGCGGCGTGACGTGGCTGGCGAAAGCGTGTATCGCGCGGCGGCAGCGGCGGCGGCACGCGCGTAGCCAGCTGGCGGCGTGGCGTAACTGCGCGCGCCGAAAGAAAGCGTAATGGCAGCGGCAGCGGCGCTGGCGGCCTGCCGCTGGCGCGGCGTGACGCTGGCTGCTGCGGCGGCTGCTGTGTGCCGTAACGCTGGCATCTGCGCTGGCCTGGCAGCTGGCGGCGCGCGCGGCGGCCGCGGCAGCAGCCTCAGCCCGCGCCATGGCGGCGTGGCGGCGCTGCAGCGCTGGCGCGCGGCGCGCTGGCGCGGCGCTGGCGGCAACAGCGTGGCGTACAGCGGCGCTGCGAAAAGCGTGGCGTCGCGCAGCCAGCAGCGGCAGCGCGGCGGCTGGCCGGCCTGCGGCCAGCGCGGCGGCATGGCGGCGGCGCTTCCGCGGCAGCGGCTGCGGCAGCGCTGCGGCAGCGCTGCTTCCGGCATCTGGCACAACTATACAGCAACCGCTGCGCGCGCTGGCGCGCTGGCAAAAGCCAGCGCGGCAGCATGCAGCGCGCTGGCGGCGCGCGGCGGCGCGCCACGGCGCGGCGCGCTGCCTCGCTGTGGCGGCGGCGGCGCATCCTCGCGCGCGCTGCAGCCTGGCCCGTGCGGCGGCGCGTACGGCGTGGCGGCGCGGCGGCGCGCCTGGCCTGCGCGCGCGTGGCGCTGCGCTGGCGCGCGCTGGCAGCGGCAGCGGCGGCGGCCATCGTAACGCCTCGGCTGGCGTGTGGTGGCGGCGCGGCTATGCCGGCGGCGTGGCATGGCGGCGCGGCGGCGGCGGCAACGTGGCAGCAGCGCTCGCTGGCGCGCGCAACTGCGCTTCGCGGCAACGCGCCTCGCTGGCAGCGCATGGCGCCGGCAGCCTCACAGCAGCGGCGGCGGCACGCGCGCGCTGGCGCTGGCAGCGCAGCGGCGGCGCGCGGCGGCGCTGGCACTGCTGGCTGCGCGGCCTGGCGGCGGCCGGCCTGCGCTGTACGGCGTGCGGCCCTGCGCACGTTGTGGCGGCTGGCGGCGGCGGCCGCTGGTAACGCTGGCGCGCTGGCGCCTGCGTAGCGGCGGCGCAGGCGTGGCGGCCGCGCGGCGCGCGCGGCTGGCGGCGGCGTACTGCTGCGGCGGCGGCGGCGGCGCTGGCTGGCGGCGGCGTGCTGGCGGGCGGCAGCAGCCGCGCGCGCCGCGCGCGCGCAGCTGGCGGCGCAGCCTGCGCGCGCGCGCTGCGCCGCGCAACCGCGCGCGCGCGCAATATCGCGGCGCGCGCGCGCGCTTTCGCCGCGCGCGCGCGCGCTCGCGCAGCCGGCAGCGGCGCTGGCGGGGCCTGCAGCGCGCTATCGCGCCGCGCAACGCGCGCTGGCGCGCGCGCGCGCATCGCAGCGCGGCGGCGCGCTGGCGCTGTGGCGCGCGCCGGCTGCGCTGCATCGCGCGCGCGCGCGCCATCGCGCTCGCGCGCGGTGTGGCGCGCGCGGCGCGCGCGCGCTGCCAGCAGCGGCATCGCTCGCGCTCGCGCCAGCCGCGCGCGCGCCGCTCGGCATGGCGCTGCGCGCGCGCGCGCTGGTAAGCGCGCGGCGGCGCGCGCGGCGGCAGCTGGCGCTGCAGCTTCGCTGGCCGCTGGTGGCTGATCCGCGCGCCGCGCACGCCTGCATCACGCGCGCAGCACGCGCCGCGCCATGGCGCGGCGGCGCGCGCGTGGCAGCGGCGCGCGCGCCTGCACATGCGCTGTCGCGGCGGCGGACGCTCGGCAGCGCGGCGCGCGCGCTGGCAGGCGCTGTGGCCGCGCGCGCGCGCGCGCTGGCGCGCGCGCGCGCGGCGCGCGCTGGCGCGCATCACGCGGCAGCCATGCGCGCTGGCGCGCGCGCGCGCACGCCGCTGCGCGCGCGCGCGCGCGGCGCGCGGCGCGGCCAGCGGCGCAGCAGCGCGCCGCCTGCGCGTATAATGGCGGCGGCAGCGCGCTGGCGCGCCTCGCGGGCGCGGCGGCCGCTCGGCGGCTGTGCGCGCGCTCTGGCGCGCGCCGCCGCTGCGCGCGCGGCGGCGGCGCGCGCGCGGCAGCCGCGCGCGCGCGCGCGCGGGCGCGGCAGCCTGCTGCATGCCGCGCGCGCAGCGCAGCCAGCGCTGTCGCGCTGGCGCCTGCGCGCATCGCGCGCTACGCTGCTGCGCTTTCGCGCACGCGCCTGCGCCGGCAGCTGCCGCGCGCGCGCGCGCGCGCCTCACCAGCGCCGCTGCCGCGCCGCGCCGCGCGGCAACGCGCGCGCGGCGCTGCTGCTGCTGCTGCTCGCGCGCGCGCGCGCGCGCGCGCGCTTCTGCAGCCGCGGCAGCCGTGGCGGCGCGCAGCAGCCTGGCTGCAGCCTGGCATCAGCCGCGCAGCGGCGCCGGCGCCATCGCGCGCGCGCGCTGGCGGCGGCGTGGCGTGGCGTGCTGCGGCGCGCGGCGCTGGCGCTGTGTCATGGCGCGGCGGCTGGCGGCGCGCGCTGCGGCGGCGGCGGCTGGCGGCGGCGTATGCGGCGGCGGCGGCCTGCTGCGGCGTGGCGGCGCTCTGGCAGCCGCGCGGCGTGGTCAGCTGTGGCGCGCGCCTGCTGGTAATCATCGCGCGGCGCGCCGCTCACGGCGCTCGCGCCGCTGCCTGCCTCAGCGGCGGCGCTCGCTGCGCCAGCCGCGGCGGCGGCAGCGGCAGCGCGCGCGCGGCGTGGCGGCGGCCGGCGCGCGCTGGCGCCAGCTGCAGCGGCGGCATCTCGGCATCTCGGCAGCCAGCGATGGCGGCGTGGCGGCGTGGCGCGGCGGCGTGGTGACGTAATGGGCGTAGCGCCTGCTGGCGCAGCGCGCGCGCTGGCGGCAGCAGCGCGGCGCGGCGGCATCGCCGCGGCGCTGGGTTGGCGGGTGGCGTATCGCGCCTGCGGCGCGCGGCGGCGGCAGCTGCAGCTGGCGCTGCGGCGCCTGCTGGCGGCAGCGCGCGCGCGCTGGCGTGCGGCGGCAATAAAGCCTGCGGCGGCGGCTGGCGCGGCGGCGGCTGCGTGGTGCGGCGGCGAAAGCGGCGGCGGCGGCGGCGCGGCGGCGCTGGCGGCGGCAGCGGCTGGCGCGCGGCGGCGGCGGCGGCGGCTGACGCCTCCGGCGGCGGCGGCGGCGGCTGCGGCGGCGGCGGCGGCGGCGGCATCGCGGCGCGCTGGCTCTGCGGCGGCGGCGGCGCGGCGGCGTGGCGGCGCAGCGGCGCGCATCGCGCTGGCTGGCCGCGCGCCATGCGGTGCGGCGGCTGCGCTGTGTCGCGCGTCTGTGCTGTGCGGCGGCGGCGTAATGGCGCGCGCGTACGGCAGCGGCCTCGCGGCATGCGGCGGCGCGCGGCGCGCTTGCGGCATGGCGCGCGGCGGCGCGCTGGCGCGCTGCGGCTGCGCGCCGCCGCTTTGGCTGCCGCGCTCGGCGGCGCGCGCGCGCCGCGGCGCAACGGCGCTGGCGGCAGCTGGCCGGCCTGGCAGCGGCGCGCGCGCTGGCGCTGCGGCGGCGGCGTAATGGCGGCGGCGGCAGCCGCTGGCGCCGTGGCGCGGCGGCGGCGGCATGCCATGCCAGCGTGTGTGTGGCGGCGGCGGCAGCTGTCGCGGCGCGCGGCAGCTGTGTGCTCTGCCATGCGTGTGGCGGCGCGCGCGCGCTGTATGGCGCGCATGCGGCCTGTATGACGGCGTGGCCATCTGGTAATGTGTGCGTAGTACGGCGGCGCTGTATGCAGCGCTCAGCCGCTGGCGGCGGCGCGGCGCGCGCCGTGGCGGCATGGCGCTGGCCTGCGGCGGCTGCGGCGGCAGCGCGCTGCGGCGCAATGGCGCGGCGCGCTGGCCGCGCGCGGCAGCGCGGCGCGGCAGCAGCTGGCGGCGGCGCTGGCGCGCCGCTGGCCAGCTGTGGCGACCGCGCAACGCAGCGGCGGCGCGGCAGCAGCGCCGCTGTGCCGGCGCGGCATGCTGGCGCGACACAACTGTATTGCGCGCATGCAATAGCCTTTTATGCGGCGCTATCAACAGCGCTTCGCACAGCGCTGCCAGCGCTGGCGCTGGCCTGTGCTTCTTCGCTCCGTATAACAACAGCAGCGTATGCGGTTGTGGCGCGCTGGTGCTGCTGGCGGCGGCGTGGCGGCGGCGTGTGTGTGTGCTGGCGGCGGCTCGCGCATCGGCGGCAACGCCGCTGGCGCGGCGGCGGCGTGGCGTATGCGGCGGCGCTCAATGGCGCTGCGGCGCTGGCGCTGGCGGCGGCGGCGGCGCGGCGCTGCGCTCTGCGGCGGCGGCGCGCGCCTGCGCGCGGCGCGCGCGGCGGCGGCGCGCGGCGGCGTGGCGCTGTGTGTGCGTGGCGCGCTGACGCCGTGGCTGGCCTGGCGGCTGTGCGTGGCGCGCGTGTGTGTGTTGCGGCGGCGGCTGGCGTTGTCGCGCGCTGCGGCGGCGGCATGCGGCGGCGGCGGCGGCGGCGGCGTATCGCGCCGCCCGGCGCGGCGGCGCCTGCACGCCGGCGGCGGCGCGCTGTGGCGCACGGCGGCGGCGGCGGCGGCGGCGGCGCGCGGCGGCGGCGGCGTCGGCGCAGCGTGGCTGGCGGCTGCCTGTGTGGCTGGCGGCGGTGGCTGACCGGCGTGATGTGTGCGCGGCTGGCCTGGCGCGTGGCGGCGGCGGCAGCCGTATGCCTGGCGGCGCGTATCCTGGCCGGCGGCGGCGTGTGCTGTGTATGTGTGCTGGCGGCGGCCCGCTGTCGGCATGCGTGGCGGCGGCGCGGCGTATGTGGCGGCGGCACGGCGGCTGGCGGCGTGGCGCGCTGGCGGCGGCGGCGCTGGCTGCGTGTGCGTGGCGCGCGCGCGCGCCGTGCGTCGGCATGGCATCTGGCGGCGAAGCGGCGGCTGCAATGTGCGGCGTGTGGCGCGTGGCGCGCGGGTGGCGGCGGCGTAAACGCTGGCGGCGGCGCTGGCTGCGGCGCGTGTGCTGGCGGCGCGGCGGCAGCGGCTGCTGTGGCGTGGCGGCGTGGCTGCGGCGGCGGCGCGGCAGCTGCGGCGGCGTGCATCGGCGGCCTGTGGCGCAGCGGCGGCGGCGGCGCAGCGCTGACGTGGCGTATCCGGCGCGGTGGCAGCTGGCCGTATCCGCGGCGGCAGCGTGCGGCGGCGTGACGCGCGCTGGCGGCGCTGGCCGCTGGCGCGGCGTGGCGGCGGCGGCGCTTGGCGCGCTGGCACGCCGCTTTGGCATCGCGCCTGGCGGCGGCGGCTGTGCCTGTGGCACAGCGCTCTGGCGGCAGCGCGCTGCACCACGCGCGCTTACTGGCGGCCGCGGCCGCTCGCCTGGCGGCAGCGCCAGCGGCTGGCGGCGGCTCTGGCGCGCGGCCGGCATCGGCGGCTGGTGGCGCGCGCTCTGGCTGGCGCAGCTGGCGGCTGCCTGTGCGGCTGGCGAGCGTGGCAGCCTTGTGTAATAACGCCTCAGCTGTGTGGCGAGCCGCTGTGCTGTGGCGTGGCTGGACGGCTAATATGCGGCGGCGCGCGCGGCCTGGCGGCGGCGGCGGCGGCGGCGGCGGCGGCGGCTGCGGCGCGCTGGCGGCGTGGCGCGGCGCTCGGCGGCGCGCGCGCGCGCGCGCGGCGGCGGCGCTGCGGCGGCAGCTGCAGCCTGCACGCTGGCGGCGGCGGCGGCGGCGCGCTGCGCCTGTTGGCGGCGGCGGCTGAGCGGCGCTGTGCTGTGGCGGCCGCTGGTGTGGCGTGGCGGCGCGTCTGGCGCCGTGGCGGCGTGCGCGCTGCGCGCGCGGCTGGCTGGCTGTGCGCGTGGCGGCGTAATGCGTATGGCTGGCGGCAGCTGTGTGGCTGTGTGTGTGGCGTGTGTGTGTGTGTGTGGCGTGGCGTGTGTGGCAGCGGCGGCGGCGGCGGCGCGCGGCGTGGCGGCGGCGGCGGCGGCGGCGCCTGCTGCGTGGCGCTGGCGGGCGGCGTGGCGGCGCCTCTGCGGCGTGGCTCTGCCGCGCGGCATCTGCAGCAGCGCGCGGCGGCGGCGGCTCTAAGCGTGGGTGGCTAACAGCGCCCTGGCCGCTGGCCAGCAGCAAGCTGGCGTAACGCAGCATGCGGCAGCTGTGCCTCCTGGCGTAGCCGGCGGCGGCGCGCGAGCGCGGCCTCCGCTGGCCTGGCGCGCGCGGCGTAATCGCTGCAGCGGCGGCGGCTGCCTCTCAAGCGCAGCGGCACGCGGCAGTATCATGGCCCTCCTGGCAGCAGGCGGCACGTGTGTGTGGCGGCAACGCTGCCAGCAGCGGCGGCGCGTGGCGCTCGCTCACGGCGCCGCAGCGGCGGCACATGCTGGCGTAACCGCTCGCGGCTGACGCGCCGTGGCGTATGGCGGCCTTTCAGCGCGTAACTGTATGGCACCATGTGGCCTGTATTTAAGCTCACAGCCGCGCGCGGCGGCTTCGGCCGTAGCTGGCAGCATGGCGGCGGCGGCCTGGCGTAGCGGCGCAGCGGCATGGCTGCGGCGGCGCTGTCTGTTGGCGCAGCGGCGTGGCGCGCTGGCGGCGGCTGGCGGCGGCGGCGGGCGGCGTGGCGGCGCGGCGTGGCGGCGGCGCGCTGGCGGCGGCGGTGGCGTGGCGGCTGTGGCGGCGGCTGGCGCCTGGCTGTGGCGTATGACGCTGTGCTGTCGCGCGCCGGCGGCGCGGCGGCGGCGGCGCGTGGCGCGCTGGCCGCTGCGGCGGCTGCGCGCGTGGCGGCGGCAGCGGCGGTGTGGCGGCGGCGTGGCGGCGGCTGGCCAGCGCGGCTGGCGGCGCGGCGGCGCGGCGCGGCGGCGGCGGCGCGCGGCGTAGCGTGTGCTGGCGCCATGCGCGCGGCGGCGGCTAACCGCGGCGGCGGCAGCCTTTGCGGCGCGCGGCTGGCGAGAAAGGCGCGTATGCTCGGCAGCCTGGCGGCGGCCGTAACGCAGCGTGACGCAGCAACGCGGGCGGCAATATATGTGCCGGCGGCGCTGGCATGTGGCGGCAGCGAAATGCCGCCGCTGTGTGTCGGCTGTGGCGGCTCGCTGGCGGCGGCGGCGCCACGCGGCGGCGCTGGCGGCGGCGTGCAGCAGCGGCGCGGCAACGGCAGCGCAGCACGGCGGCGGCGGCGCGCTGGCGGCGTAATACCGCGCGCGTATGCGCTGTGTCTGCCAGCAGCGCTTCGCTGGCTGGCATGGCGGCGCGCGCATCTGGCGCGCCGCGCGTGGCGCGCAGCGGCGGCGCGGCGGCGCGCGCTGGCGGCAGCGCGCGGCGCGGCGCGGCTGGCACGCGCCTGGCAGCGGCAGCCAGCCATCGCGGCGCGCTGCGCGCTCCGGCGGCGGCGTGGCTGGCGGCTGTGGCGGCGGCTGGCAGCTGGCGTGTGGCTGTGCGGCGGCGTGGCCTGCGTGGCGCGGCGGCGGCGGCGGCGGCGGCGGCGGCGGCGGCGGCGGCATCGCGGCGCTGTATTTGTGGCGGCGCGGCGTGTGTGCTGGCGGCCGGCGGCGGCGGCGCTGGCGGCGGCGGCGGCCTGCAGCCTGCGGCAGCCAGCCGGCGGCGTGGCTGGCGGCGGCTGGCGCGCGGCGGCGCGGCTGGCGGCGGCTGGCGCAGGCATCACGTCAGAGAAAGGCGGCGGCGGCGCCTGCGCGCGCCTGGCGAAACTGGCGCGTGTGCGTCGTGGCTGTGGCGCGGCGGCAATGGCGGCCTCGGCGCGGCTGGCGCTGGCGGCTGCAGGCGCGCAGCAGCCTGCGCGGCGCGCGCGGCATCTGGCGCGTGGCGCGCGCTGGCGCGCGCGCGCGCGGCGCCCGGCGTGCGGGGCGCTGCGCGCGCGCGGCGCCCGCGCGCGCGCGCGGCGGCGCTGCGCGCGGCGCGCGCCGCGCGCGCGCGCTGGCGCGCGCGCGCTGGCGGCGCTGCGCGCGGGCGGCGCGCGCGGCGCGCGCGCTGCGCGCGCGCGCGCTGCGCGCGCGCGCGCGCGCGCGCGCGCTGCGGCCTGCGCGCCGCGCGCGCGCGCGCGCGCGCGCTGCGCGGGCTCGCTGGCGGCGCTGGCGCTGCGGCGCGGCGCAGCTGGCGCGGCTGGCGCGCCTGGCGCGCTGCGCGCTGGCGCGCGCTGGCGCGCGCGTGCGCGGCGCCGCGGCGCGCGCTCGCGCTGGCGGCGCGCCTGCGCGCGCGCGCGCGCCTGCTGGCGCGCGCGCTGTGCGCAGCGCTGCGCTGCGCGCGCGGCGGCGCGCGGCGCGCGGGCGCTCGCGGCGCGGCGGCGGCGCGCGCGCCGCGCGCGCGCGCTCGCGCGCGGCGCGCCGGCGTGCGGCCGCGCGCGGCGCTGGCGGCGGCGCGCGCGCGTGCCGCGGCTGCCGTGGCGCGTCGCGCAGCCTCGCTGGCGCGGCGGCGCGCGCGGCGGCATGTCGCGGCGGCGCGGCGCTGGCTGCGCGGCGGCGCTGGTGCGCTGGCTTCTCCCCCCCCCCCGGG
>NW_024386676.1:0-1000 GCF_016835505.1 Polypterus senegalus
GCCTGAAGACGTTCTGTCCTGAGAAGAGGTATTCTTCAAAAGCTCCAACAGAGCATTAACTATGGCTATTTCATCAGAATTTAGAACCTGAAGTGAAGTACCAATGAGGTCAAAATTGTCGATCGGATGTGTAACTGGGGCTGGTGATTGAACAATTTCAGGTGATCGGAGGGTAGGTATTTTAGGGGTTTTATAAAATATTCAAGGTTATCAGACATCTCTTTTAATAGTCTCGGGTTTTCACTGGACGGCCTTTTCCTACCTTTGCCCTCCAGGATGTTCACGGCAGCTGTCTGTATCACTGTCGATGCTGTCGTTGCCACTACCGCTAGACCCGTTTTCAGGCATGACCTAAATTTAAGCAAAGGTTACAGTTATAAGCACAGAAAATAAAAATTTGCATTCAATGTTTTATTTATTGAAAAAAAGTAATATAAAACCTATCCTTTAATTTCGGGGTAGAACCTTGGAAAAAGTATACAGATGCATCAAATGTAAACTCATGTCGGGTACGGAATTGTACCCAGGAGACTTTAATTCTATAAATTGCTCCAGTGCTCGGCGAAGAACGTCACCCAACTGCACCAGTCTTTTGCGATGCCTCCGGTCACGGTCAGGCCGATGGGAATATCAGGGTGAATAACGATTTCTTCGCCGAGATCCTCGCTCAGAGTGAAGCGCTGTCGGTAAAGTGTCCAGCCTGGGGGTTGAACGCTGGCTAGAATTAGAAGACGCCGACGATTGTGCCGGAGAATGCCCCGGCTGCTCTGAGAAGGTGCGGAGAATGCCCCGGCTGCTCTGAGAAGGTGCGGAGAATGCCCCGGCTGCTCTCGAGGCGCAGGAGAATGCCCGGCTGCTCTCCGAGGCGCAGGAGAATGCCCCCGCTGCTCTCCGAGGCGCAGGAGAATGCCCCCGGCTGCTCTCCGAGGGGCGCAGGAGAATGCTGAATGCTCTGAGGGTGGTGGTGTTTTTGGAGTCTTTCAGTTTTGGTACAGTGCTA
>NW_024386677.1:0-52192 GCF_016835505.1 Polypterus senegalus
CAGGGGGAAAGTGGTTTTTTTCCCGACATATATACATTATTGATATTTGTTTGTCCTTTTATTTACTATATTTTGTGTTTGTTTTTAATTTCCTGTCATTTTTTCATGGTTATTTCCATGGGGGAAAAAAAAAGAACAACTTGTAAGGAGGGGCTTGTTATTAGATCAAGAAGCCTCAGGTGATCCAAGGAATTTCGGAGTGTAGTGGCCGGTCTGGGTAAGGGTCATTAACTTTAAGAAAAAACTACCCATCACCATCACGTACCCCCCTTTTAATTAGACATAAGGGAACTACAAATGAAATTGTTCTATGAATTAAGTTTCCCCACACCTCTAGTTTTTTTGTATAACTGAGGGAATTTTTGGCCCGGTCTGGACCCAAAAACTGATCCTGGCTTAATAAGGGGGTTTCCAAAAAATCCAGCACCGTGAACTGCCATTTCAGGCCCCTGGGTTGGCCACAAAGGGCCCCCCTAAAATTTTTCCCAAGTCTCGGGGGTTTTGGCTGTGTGTTCAAGTCATTGTCATCCCCAAAAGGAGATCCATCCCCCCGTATGGGTGGGACACTCTGGGGGTTTTTTCAAGGTCCTCTCTATTTTGGCTTCATTCACCCCTTCCCCGAGTTCTGACCAGTCTCCATGTCCCTGAGCCCCCATACCCGATGGTGCCACCACCAAAAACCAACGTCATTTGTTCAAAGTGGAATGATTAGGAATGATTTTCCCCATCATTGTGGGCCCCATACAAAATTATAAGTGGGAGGTCACCAAACAGTGACTGTGTCATCCAGTGGTCCCCCGGGCTCAATCTTTTGAAAAGAAATATGAAAACAGTGGTGTTTATAGTAGGAAGGAAAGAAAAAAAAAGACACTATTCAGATAAATGGCAAGTTCAGTTCCAAGAGTGACGTCTGTGTGGCCTGGCTTCATAATGCAGGAATATGGAAAGATGGACATGGCGATGGAAAGGCTATAAAAGGCCCATATCATCAAATAAAAACTTGTCATTCCAGTTTCTATCAGCAAGCTGACAAGTCTCTGCACCTATTAGTCATTTAAATATAAAGGGGGATTGGTGTTCATAGTTCAAGGCACATATAACAAAAGACCCCAAAAAAGGGGATAAGGTGGCCTTTAGCCACCAACAGAGACACCGGAGCTTAGTGACTCACTGCACTTGCCATGGCTCACAACAAAAAAAAAGGGGACAAAATCAGGTGTTTAAGATGAAAGGCGCTATATAAAAATAAGGTGACAAATTCAAAGCCACCCATTAACTTTGTGTCACCAGTGAGTCAGTATATCTGTTAGCCCTCACAGTACTGAAATGCGGGGAACCTGGTGTTCACAAAAGAAAGGTTTTATAAAAGTCACAAAGTGTCATAGTCAGTCATTAAAAGAGTGACACTCCATGAGCTGAGGAAGGTGTTACAACCACCAGGCCAACAATTTTAAAATATGAAAAGAGCTGCCAATGTAGCAAATATAAATCATAAAGCACAAACTCAGCCTCCCCAAAGACACCCTTTGTCATCCGGGGAGCCCCCCTGCCTGTGAGGCCACCATGGAAAACAGGTTCAAATAAAAAGGGCCCATGCAGAAAAGTCACTTATGAAATCCTCCAGTGGCAGGTAGCATCCAGCAGTGTCACGGGGCCCAAACCTACCAGGCCTTACAATGGGAAATTGAAAGATTGGGGTTTGCAGGATGTTTTGGGAGGTCACTTTGTATGAAAATTAAGAAACACAAAAAAGATGGGGTTAGATCAAAACATGCTAGAAGGAAAGTTTATTTCTTTTAAAAGGATGCAGGGGTGCAGGGAAAAGGGGGTTTGTAAGGGGGAAGGAGTAAAGTTTCGCGACCTAGGTGCCCTCTGTGGATTCAACAGGCCCCTTTTGTTTGGCAATATAAGGGACTGGGGCCCTCAAAGGAAAGACTTTAAAGAATTCACCAGAGACCCGAGAGCCACCGGACGCTTCCTTCATTCCACCACGGGACTTTAAAGAGCCGCCCCTCAACTCCACCTGCACACTGAGGCAGGTATGGGACGGGCAACCCCTGTGGGGTCCTGCATCAGGTGACCACCATCCACTCAGCAGACAGCTTAGTTATTTAAAGGAAACATTCACGGGGAGTCCATATGTAGAATTTTTGGGAATCCAACGTTTCTATCTCATTTTTTTAAAAAGCTGACTGACATTGTACACTTGTGATGAACGGGGACAGAAGGGCAAAAATTTTTTAAAAAAGTTCAGATGACCAAACACACTGGATGCTGGACCACCATCCAAACATGACCTGCCTGTGACTGAGTGTAAAAAGAAGGAAGCCACGGTCCTATCAGTTTTTTTCCTCACACCCGAAAGGGCTATATAAAAGTCCAAACCGCCTGTTCACCCCCCAGATCTTCTGACCGTGCCGTGAAATTTTGTGGAAAAAGGGAAACAACTAAAAGGAGACTAAGATGGTCTGACTAATATAAAAGTTAGGGGGGGGGAAAAAAAAATGAAGGTTAGGACCAAGAAGAAGGGTTAAAAAATGGAGAAAAAGAATAAATGTTTAAAAATAAATCACCCAGAATTGAAGGCCAGCTGCTCGGGGATGTGGGAGTACAGAGTTCAGGGGAAATGTGACACTTTTCCCAATCAACACGCACTTGGTGCCATCATCACTGAGAAATTACCAACTCGGGAAGTTTATCTTTTCACCTCAAACGCCTCCCTGACTAAACCCTGCACTGGCCCGGGGAAGTCAGTGAGGGAAAACAACAACCCCCCTTTCACCCCCCCAAACCCCCCCTGTTGGGTTTCTCCACAGACAGAAAGTTTTTGATGCCAGTGCAGAGTAAGAGAGGCCTGACAGAAACAGCAAAAGAAACACAGAGAGAAGAATCAGAAAAGGGAACAAGAAAGGATTAACAAAAGGGAACCAAACCAGCTCCTCACCAAAACACACAGCAGCCGAAATTTTCCATACGCAGTCTGAAGTTTTGTGACTATAAAGAAAGAGGATTTCCGACATTTACGGGAAGGGAGAGTTGGGAAAATTTTTGTTGAAAAGCTGACATTACTGTGTCAAATTGGAGTTAATGAATTTGCTAGGGGGGATGCAAAACCAATGTGTTTTTCATGGTGGTCCAAGCCCTATTTATGGGGGGGTTATGACAGGAAGGGCATCCGGTGTAACCCAAAATTAATCTGGAAACAATCCCAAATTTCCTACCAGGTTAACCCCCCACCCCCAAATTAATACTGTTAGCCAACATGGTGTGGCAAAAATTTGGGGTGTGTTAAGAAGAAGAAGATGAAGAAGGGGAGACGGTCCGAGGATAGAGGAGAGGAGGAAGGTAAAGAGAGCGGAACTGGGGGAAGAAATTTTGAATGTTGGCAGTATGACTGGTAAGGGGAGAGGGTGGGGATATGATGGAGAAAGGAAGGTTGATATATTGTGGGGAAGAGGGAGTAAGGCCAGGTGGATCAGAGGGGGGTTCAAATTTTTCATCATGGTGTGCATAGGAGGAGAAAGGGGTGGTTTTTTCTGAAGGAACAGCACGCAAGAGGTTTGGGGGAAAAGAGTGTGAGGGGTGATGATTATAAGCTGGAAATTGAAGGTGTGATGATGAATGTTAGTGCATATGACCGCAATTTGGGGGTTGCAATGGGTGAAAAAGAAGTTTTTGGAGGATTTGGGATAAAGGGAAGAACAAAAAGTGGTGATTGGAGCGGATTTAAATGGGCATGTTGGTAAAGGGGAAGGTATTAAGGAGAGGAAAAGAAGGTAGAGGATAGTGGATTTATAAAAAGGGGAGGGCATGGCGGGGGGGAATAAGAAGAGGGAGGAACACGGGGTGATGTACAACAGTGGAGGAAGATGCACAGGTGAACATCCTATGGAAGAGTTGATCTAAGGAGACTGAAGACTCAAAGTGGTGGCAGGGGAAAGTGTATTTAAACAGCATGGGATGGTGGTCTGTAGGATGACGGGGAGATCACGAAGAGGAAGAGAGTGAGGGCAGAGCCAAGGATCAAATGGTGGGACAAAAGAAGACTACAAGGTTGATTTCAGGAGGAGGTGAGACGGGCACGGGTGGAAGAAGAGTCACCAGACAGCTGGGCAACTACAGCAGATGAGAAAGGGTGACAGAAAAAAAGGGGGATGACATCGGGACAGAGGAAAAAGGGAAAAAGGAGACCTGGTGGTAAATGGAGAAGAAGGAGAGTATAAGGGGGAAGAGGGCAAGAAGAAGGGGAAGTCAGAGGATGGAAAGTAGACAAGAGTAAAAGGGAGATGGCACACAGTGAAGGGGAGAGGTGGTGAAGGTAAAGAAAAGGCGAGATGAGTTGGGGAGAGGTTGGACACTAAGGGGGGGAGAAAAGGACCTGGCTACAGAGGGCCGTGAGAAAGTGAGCAGCAGGTTGGGGGTGATAAAGGAAAAAGAGGGAAAAAAACCCAAGTGAGGAGAGTGTGGTGAGCAGCGGGAAAGAGTACTGGAGTGGCTGAAGAATGAAGAGAATGAGAAAAAAGAAGGTTAGATGATGGGGAGATAGTGAATGGAAGTGCAAGGGATTTTGAAGGGAGGAAGTGGGGACAGCAAAAGAAGAAGGAATGCGTTTTGTAAACCGGGAGAAAGAAATGGCAGGTGACGGGAGGGGAGCTGTGGTATTGTAGAGGAGTCGGGAGGGGAGAAGAGTAAGAGTTGTACAGGATATGAACGGGGGGTGACTGTGGTGAGGTCTGGAGGGGATGGAGGTGGGATTAACAGATCGGCCTGAGCCCTTCTTATTTGTAATGGGGGAGGGACAATTGACAGACGATTAGACAGGAGCCCCTTGGACTGTGATTTTTGCTACACATTATGATGTGTAGTATGTAGGGAGCAGGTTGAGGAGACCCTGGGGGGGAAATGAGAGGGGAGGAAGAAGGTTAAAAAAACCCACAACAGAATACATGGTGGAATGAGAGGAGATCAGAAGAGTGGTAAAGGGAGAGAGTTGGTGAAGGTGGGGATTTTAAATACTTGGGATCAACAGTACAGAGTAAGGGAGTTTTTGAAGAGAAGTAAGAAGAGAGGCAGGCAGGGTGGATTTGGGGGGGATGCGGAGTGTTTTTGTGACAGACGGGTATCAAAGAGGAAAGGAAGGTCTACGGGAAAAGGGAACCAGCTACGCCATAGGGGCTGGAGAGTGGAAGGGAGACAGGGGGGGGAGTTAAATGAAGATTTGATTGGGTGTGATGAAGATGAATGGGGATTAGAAATGAGGAAAAGGGGAGGGCGCCAGGTGGGGGGGTTGGGAGACGGGAGAGAGGCAGATTGGTTTATTTGGACATTTCAGAGGAGAGATAGGGGGTATTGGGAGACGATGTAAAGATAGAGCAGCTGGGGAAGAGGAGGAAAAGGGGCCCAAGAGGAGATTATGGATGGGTGAGACAGGAAAGGGGTTTTGTGACAGAGGAGATGATGAGGACAGAAAGATATGAACAAGATGACCGGGGGAAACCCAACGGGAGCCCAAAAAAAAGAAGAAGATGAAGTAGGGGGCTAATCACTCCAGGCTTAAACTGTGTGGGAAATAAAAAAATAAGTTTTAATCCGTATGGGTCCCCCTTAAACCTGAATCACAAATCCCTTGCCCTTTTTCAAAACACTTGGGAATTTACAAAAAGTGCTTTATAAGTCATGATTTGTTTGGAACTTCCCCCTCATGGCCCTTCCCCGGGATCTTTTTTAGGTCCCTCCCCGCTGGGTCCATAATATAATTAAAAAGCTGTTCATTAACTTTTTTGGCCTTTAGATGGGGTTCATTACAAAGCACATATAAAAATCACCCAAAAAGTCTTTTCGTGCCTCCATTGATTCCCCATAGGTTAAAGCATCTGTCAAACCCAATATCTGAACTTTTAGTTGGGTTTCGCCCTTGTTACTTACCCCACCACACAGGAGCAGACGCTGGTGTAGGTCTGGGATCGGGAAAAACAGGGTTGTTTAGGGCTCAAATTCCCAAAGGGGTTAAAAGTTGGGGTACAGAAATGGAGAGCAGAAAGGGCAACTGCACGGGCGACGGGGGGAAAACCTAAGGAGAAAACATGAGGAGACCCTTACCTGTGGGGGGTGTCTCCCCGCTTTAAAAACGTGGAAAAAAAGGGTGAAACCCCCATTGATAATTCCCGAAAAAATCTAAAAAAATCAATCTTCATCCATTTTTAGAAATAAAAAATTGGGAGGACAAAAAGTAAGAATCTGTCATCAAATAGACGCCCCATTACACAAAAAAAAAATCCATCAGTGCCATCGCCCTACACACAGTGCTGCCTGAGGGGGGCCCCTGATGGGCTTTTTGAAGGCACAAACCCCCAGTGGGCTCCTCTAGCAACCCTTTTGTGATCCTGAGGGGGTGAATTCTCCCCTTATCACGGTCTAAAGGCCTTCAATAGCTATCTGTCCATTAAGGGTTTAATCTAACTAATACTCTGCATTATATAGCACCTTTGACCTTTTAAAATGTCCCGGGAAAAGTAGGTACAGTGGCAAGTGGTAGGCTGTTTATGCATTCTACCGATGGACGAGTTTACCTGAGCTCTCCTAATTTAAAAAAGGGGGTTTGTCTGACCACCGTATTTTCCTAAAATGGAAATTTTACAGGTTCTGAGGGGGGACAGTTATAAATAAACCACCTAAATTAAACATATTTAAACATTCATGTTAAAGAAAACAGAGCATCAGTAAAAACCGAGGGGGAGAACAAAAACCCCCAAAAGTAGAAATCGAACTAAACTTGAAAGAAATTGAATTTTTTCCCCCTTAAACCTTCTTAAAGCTTTTTATAATCAGTTTAATTTATTTGTCACCAAACCTGTCCACTGTGGGGAAGACGAAAATGAGTAATAAGCAGGAATCTCACCTGAGAGGCAAATGAAGGCACGACAGCAGCAGGAGGCGATGGCAGACATCTCACCGCCCCCCGGGGGGGTGTGTGTGTGACTCAGACGCCACCCAACACGCAGCCTCAAATAAGGGGCACATGAGGATAAAAAAAAAAAAACCTGCGGATTGATCCTCCCGATTAAACAAAAAATTTTTTAAATTGGCCCTTTTAAAATACACATGTCACATAGATAGATAGATAGATAGATAGATAGAAGATAGATAGATAGATAGATAGATAGATAGATTAAAAATAATAGATAGAAAATGAAAAATTTAAAGGGTAGATAGATAGATAGAAATAGATAGATAGATAGATAGATGATAGATAGATAATTTAAAGACTTTGGGTGATGCTCAAAACTTTTCGCCATTCCCCTTTGGCCCCCCTGAACTCACAGCTGAGGGTCTTGTGTCCAGAACTGTCACTTTTTGAATGGTCAGACCCTCAAACATTCTTGGGAAATCCAGGATGATCTCCAGGGGAAGAAGACATGTTCCCCTCACACTAAATCCTTCTCATCCCTGGGGGTTTCCACTTGGCCTGTAAAAGACCCCTGTAGCTGATCCTGGTTTAGCCCAGACTGGAAACAGCTATGGATGCTGACGTTTGATGATCTTCTCTGTCTGCCCATCTTTTTTTGATCAGTATTTGATGTCTTAATAACCTTATTAGCACTCTTTTTATGTTGTTATATTTTTAAATGTACTTTTTCTGGTTTTTTGTCACCGTTTTCATGCGGGGTCAACACTTCCATTTTTATTTCAGTTATGTTGCCTTATCATCGGCAGCCTTATGCTGGGGGTTCTAATGTTTTCCCAACGTAACTTTTTCTTTAATTTTTTGTTTTTGAGAACAAACAAGGACTTGTGAATTTGAATTTTCACAGGCCCTTTTTCCATTCTTTAAAAGACCCCAATAACTCCTGTCCCCAATATGGCCTCTCTCAGCCCCCCTCAACCAAGCTGTTGACTTAATCAGTCGCCATTCCACCAGAGGCTCTGTTTTCTGTTGTTGCTGTGAAGTCATCCTGCTCATTTTGCCTGATCTCTCCCTTTTCCCCTGACAATCAGCCACCGGGTTTGACCCCCCCCTCCTGGGGAGATTCTGTGTGTGTCCTGGATGGGGAGATGAAGAGGGCACCAGCCACCAGGAGTGCCCCCAAAGGGTCACGTGGGGCCTCCCCTCGCACTGAACACCCTTCACAAGGCCCTGTCATCCGTTCATGGTTTTACCTATCAGTGCTTTTTAAAAATCAAGACAAAATACAATACAATTGATTGATATAGCTGTCCTCACCCCCGAGGGCCACAGGGAAAAGCTGGAATCCCTGCATGTCTCCTGATATTTGGATGGAGGGAAAACCATCTTAGCTGAACCTTTAAAGATTGTTTTTTTGTTATGCCACCTCCTCAGTCTTTTCCTGTCACTTGGCTCACTACCACAAACAAGTGCCATCTTGGACACAACCCCCGGAGTCAGACTAAGACCAGCTGCCTTTCATGTACCACCCCTTCATGGTCTGTCGGATTTACTCAGAACATCACAAGATCAGACCAAAGTGACAATATGCAGCACATCTCCTCCAGGCACTGTCTTGTCACGCCCGGGCATGTGACCCTCTGCTGGCAGGAGCAGTCAAGTGTCACAAGTCACGCAGATGATTGAAAATGGAGGGGCCGGTGTTCAGCCAGCCCAGTCAGGTCACCCTCCCATCACCTCACACACTGGCATGATGTAGAGTGACAAATTAAGTTCATATCCTTGGTGTTTTGAAAAGAGAGGGCTGGTTTAGACCACGTTGTGAAGACACTTGTGAGGTCCCTTCCTTCTCCCCCTGGCTCGGGGCAATGGCCAATCCCCAATTCTTCAAAAAAACAAACTACACTCCCTCCAAACTGCTGACCCCCCGAGGGTTTAAGAAGCGCCCAAAGACCTTTCTTTAGTTTCGCGGATTTGGTTTGTTTGGTTTTTACCAGGGGCGGGAACTCCCTGGCATTTTTTTTCATATTCTTTTTTTGTGATGTTCGTTTTACTTTGTCCTGTCACATTTTTCCCAGGGTGATGTTCTCAGTTATGTTGACCCTTTTTAAGGTTGCTTTGGGCTAAATTGTCTGCTAAGCATTTCAATATAAATGTGAATGTCGCTTCACCATTAGTGAAATTTTAGGAAGTGTAATCAACATCTGCACGCCGTCGCATTCGCTGAACTTCGATGACTCCACGGTTAATCCTGGGGCAGCTCTGGACTTTTTGTTGTCCACATCTTTCAAATTTCAATTTTGATAACCCCGGGTAAAAGTCAAACAATAAATCAGCTTGGGGTCTCAATTTGGGCTTTCTGTTTATATACCCCAAGGTTGAGTGGAACCCAATTTGCTTTTAATACAATTAAATTTTTTTATATTTTTTCCAGCACTGGCAGGTGAAGTGACCTTTGGGGCTGACTCATGATAGAACCCTTTCCCTAGTGAAGACCACCCGTAAAGGCCCAAGGATTTTGACACTTGGCAGGACTCATAACGGGGCACACAAGGAGTCAGGAGGTGGAAAAAGCATTTTTAAACTGTGATTTTTATAGCGCCTTTCATTGTGATAACAATGTCACATTAGACATCTCACCCCTAACTCACTTTTACTGAACAGGGTCGAGGGGGGCAGATGGAGTCTTTCCCAGATAGCATAGTGGGCAGGGGGAACAACCTTTAAGGGTGCCAGTCCATTGCAGGGGCAAAAAACACACACACACAAAACAAAATTAAATAGGGCAATTTAGAATTTATTTCACCAATCCGCGTTCTTTGATTGTGGGACAAAATGGAGCACCCCGCTGGGAAAACCCCCTCAGACATGGGGGGACCACCCCAAAATCACGGAGAGGACCCTGACTCAAAACCAGCTCTTTACTAGGGAGAGGCTACCACTGGGGCCCCGGTGCCACCACTGGGCATTTTTCCACTTCCTCAGTCTGAACCCTTTTAGGTCATATTCAAAGTCCCCAGGTGAGTCACTTTTGGGGTTTGCATTTGATACTAGTAAGTTTTAAACCTGAGAGCTGACTTGAACTCATTAAATCATCGAATTTTTCATTTATTTAAAGGGTTGGCACTTTATCCAACTCAAAGTCGATGTACCAAACTCTTGAAATTTTTACAATGAGCCCCCGGGGGAAAAATGACTATTCACATGCTGTAAAAAATTTGCCCCTTTCTAATATCCTCTGCTTTCATATATTTTTTTACAAAATGTTTTAAAGGCACTAAGATACGCCTGCCATCCGGGGACTCGAAAAGGCCGCCCCACCAACGCCTTTCAGAAGAGTTGTAACTTGAGAGACGTCACAGGGTGAACAGAAACAAAGGCCATGACATCACAAAATTGTGAAGGAAGGTTTGGAAAAAAGTAAGTGATACAGTGGCATGCAAAAGTTTGGGGCCCCGCTTAAAAAGTCTGTTAGTGTGAATAGTTAAGAAAAAATAACCATCCCCAAAAAGGACAAGGTCCCGATTTCATATTTCGTAATATTTTAAGCAAGATTACATTTTATTTCCATCATTCACATGGATGTATAGTATCCGGGGTGAACTTTCCAGGTTGCTGGTAAGGCTGTCTTTCCTGGTATTGCAAGCAATTTTGATTCCATCTGGGAGACGGTGTCATCCCAACTGACTGGAAAATGGGGTTTGTCATCCCTATCTGGAAAGGAAGGGTGATCGCCTGGATTGGGGTAACTACAAGGGGATAACACTGTTCTCCTCGGTGCTGGGTAAGGTCTTTGTAGGGTTGTCCTCAACATGATCTGTCATCACTTGCTCACCACTAGCTAATCGTAGTCTGGTTTCTCGCCAAGAAGTCTACTATCAACTGCAGCCTGGCACTGAGGGTTCTCATGGAGGGCAAACACGAATATCAGTTTCTTTGCAGCCTTTGTTATCTGTCATTGAGCGCTTGACTCAGTTGATCGAGTGCCCCATGTGACATCCTGAGACTTCAAGGGATCCCTCAAGGTTGCTGGATATCATGGTTCGGCCTGTACACTGGTACTGGGAGTGCTGTGCAGAGTAGAGACAGACCCTTTGCGTAATTCCCTGTTGATTGTGGTGTTCATCAGGGTGTCTTCTGCTCCTACCTGTTCAGTTCTGGCAGGGTCATGGGGTCCAGTGGCTCTGGGGCACTACGTTGGTGAAGAAAGAATCACTGATCTTGACTTTGTCAATGATGCTCAATGGAGGCTCTGATGGAGGCTCTAGAGACTTGTCAAGGAGTCTGAGTGTCTGGGCTTGCGAGGGTCCTGATAAAACCAACAGTGAGCCTTTGATGACCTCTTATGCATGGGCATCAGCAGTGTGTCTGTCTGCAGAGAGAGTGTTGTCCTCGTAAAGAGGTTTACTGACCTCAGCCGTGAATTCATGTGACTGGTGACTCTTCATGAAGTCAGTAGACGGATTGGGACAGCATGGGAAAGAGGTATGTGGTGTCCCTGATTTATCAGCAAAAGGACGAAGGTCCAAGTCTTACAGTCCTGGTGCTCCCTGTTTGTGACACATGGACACTATCCAGTGACCTGAAATGAAGACTGACTCCTTTGGTCTTTCCAGAAAATTCTGGGTCCCATTGTGTGACTTTGTGTTGCTTCACAGAGTCCCAAATGAGGCACATGACCTGCATTGTGGGGAACGTCGTGTGGCACTACAACCATGTGACGCGATTCTCATGGGTGATCCTCATTGCTGAGGACCTGAGTGGAAGACCACGCCAAGGGACGCCTATGTAACACCTGGCTGCAGCAGTTAGATGGTCATTTCCGGAAGGTGGGACTGAACCACGGTCTGTCTTGCGTGGATTGTCAACCAAGATGCCGAGCTGTTTCGTTGTGTTGGGTGGCAATGCATTGTACCAGTGCCTGCTCGCCAACCTGACCTGACGCTCACAAGTAGAAAATACCAAAAAGTGAAAAGGGCCTGAAGCAAAACTCTGGGCCCCTGACATGGTCAGCACTTTGTAAATCTCTGTGGTGAGTTATCACAGCTTCCAACACTTTTGTAGCCATCTAAGAGTCTTTCATTTCTTATTTGGTTAGTTCTCATCCATTCATCCTTCCAAAGGCTTTTAATTCTGTGAGATTCTTGGTTTGTCTTTCATGCCCTGCTCTCTGTTTTGAGGTCCACAGATTGTCAATGATGTTCAGGTTGGGGGTCCCTCCTTTTAGATATTCCATTGTAGATTCTGACCTCGTGGCAGGACTCATCCTTTTGACTGATGGTTTGAGGCATCTGAGAATTTCTACGGCTTTGACATTTGCACACCTGGTTTCCCCTAGGAGCCATTAGCCCCAATGAGCTAAGAAGATCTGGGACCTGAAATATCTGGGTGCCAAACTTTGCAGGCTCCCTTTCCTTTTTTTTTCCAATGTACAATTGTACAAAACAAAAACAATACACTAATTTTACATAAAATGCTTAAAGAAAGGGTTCACCTGAACTTGATGCCTTGGTGATCAACCATTTTCTGCTCACTTAACTATTCACACTAATGGACACTTAAGCAGGGGGCCCAACATTTTGCATGCCACTGTATAGTAAATTTTCCCTGTACTCATTAGAACATTAAAACCCATCTAGACAGAAGAGGCCATTCACCCCAACCAAGCTCGACAGTCCTATTCACTTATTGACTCATCTGCTAGAAACCCATCACAACTGACAAGAGGGGAAGAGTGGGGATGACGGGGACAAGATCAGAAATGACATAAAAGTAAAAGGAAAGGATAAACTGTCTAACCTCCATAAAACCCTAGAATTTTGATCGCTTTACATTGGAAAGAACTGTCACATCTAGAGTAAGTTACGGGACGCAATTGTGGCATTTCGGGTGATGGGCAAGGGGGACTTAAATGTCCAATTGCTGATGCCATTAAATGAAGGATCGGCCGATCTGAGGCCATCAGATGGAGTGGAAAAGCAGGAGGGGATCTGAATTTCGTGAATGAGAACAATGAGGAGTGGGAACATCACAAAGAAAGTTGATGTTATACCAGCTGTGCCCACCCTGTGACGTTCCCCAAGTTCGCAGCCGGCCCAAAAAGCTTAGATCTGCAGTGACACGTAGTTTTCATCACCAGTCATACCCATTAATTGTATAAAATAAAAAGACAGAAGAAATTACAAAGGTACCAAATACTTTTTAAAGGCAGTGAATGAGTCACTAATTTGCCAGGGCTCACCTCATAGAATCACACAAAGATTTTTTTACCACTAACTTGTGATTTGGATAAAAGTCCCAAAACCCAATAAATAAATGTAAATGGGGGGATTTAATAGCCTTTTAAGCCTGTGGCATCAGGGTGCGGTTTAGGGTGAAAAAATGAAAACCCCGGCTGTTAAACAACAAGTGCATGCTGTTATATGTCGAGGGATTCCTGTTTTTTTTAAAATCAGACCCCCTCAAAGTGCTGTAGCAGGACCCCCTTTAAACTCATTGCTTTGAAGGTGGGCAGCCCTTTGGATCTTGGTTTCTGCTAAAGGTGGCCCTTCAGCCTGATTTTGAACAATAACAGGAAATGCTTAGCTAAAGCAGAACTATTGATGATGAATATGGGATGAAATTCAAAATGAGAACAATTTTGACTAGAATAGACATTCACCACCAAAGTCGCCAGTTTTTTCCACTTAATTCCTCCAAACAATAGTTTTGAAAACCTAATGTCCTACTGTCTGTCAAAGTTGGCATTTATTCCAAGTGTCTCTGGTATCTGTGTGATGCAAACCCAAAATGTTTTGTGAAATTCCTTCATAAGTTTCCAACTGTGTCCCGGGGTTCTTGATAAACCACTTAAAGTCACCGACCCACTGGACTAATTCCTCTATAATTTTAAACACATTAATCAGGTTACCTGATCTCAACCGAGTTGTTTTTCCCTTTTGGACGTTTCTTGTGCTGCCTTTTTTCTGTCCTGGAGACCAAACTGCACCCAGACCCAGATGAGGCCTCACCAGTGTGTTATAAACTCGAGCAGAACCTCCTGTGACTTGTATCCACACCCAAGGCGCTTATAAAAACCTGACAGTTGTTTAGCTTTAATGGCTTCTGAATGCTGTCTGCCAGTTGAGAGTGTCAAGTCCACTACGACTCCTAAATCCTTCATGAGGTGGACTTTCAATTTTCAGATTCCAATTGTGTATTAAAACCTCACATTTTTACTTCCGTGTACTGCAATATTTTACATTTACTTACATTAAATTCTATCTATATAACTATTATATAGTGTCTTTCACATCTATCTATTATCTATCTATCTATCATATAGTGCCTTTCACATCTATCTATCTATCTATCTATCTATCTATCTATCTATCTATTATAGTGCCTTTCACATCTATCTATCTATCTATCTATCCTATCTATCTCTATCTATCTATCTATTATATAGTGCCTTTCACATCTATCTATCTACCTATCTATCTATCTATCTATCTATCTATCTATCTATCTATCTATCTATCTATATATCTATCTATCTGTCTATTATATAGTGCCTTTCACATCCACATCTATCTATCTATCTATCTATCTATCATATAGTGCCTTTCACATCTATCTATCTATCTACAGTATCTATCTATCTATTATATAGTGCCTTTCATCATCTATCTATCTATCTATCTATCTATTATATATATAGCCTTTCACATCTATCTATCTATATATAGTGCCTTTCACATCTATCTATCTATCTATCTATCTATCTATCTGTGTGTATCTCCAAGGCCTTTCTGAATTTAAAACAGTTTTGAATTTCCAGTACTTAGGAGGATCATACCTGCAAGTTTGTTTGTTTTTTAATTTGTTTTCCAAATGTGCAATCAAGTAAATCAAGAGCACCAGCGTGTTGGGTGGCCAGTCCGAGTCTGACACACTCACACCAATGAGACGAGTCGAGATGTCTGCCATGCGCCTCCTGCTGCTGTGCGTTGCCCTCATTTGCCTCTCAGGTGAGATTCCTGCTTTGTCAGTTTGTGTCTTTCCTACAGTCGCCAGGTTTGTTACAAACTGATAAAAGTGTGTGGCAGGGGGCCAGATCCCATGCCCGGCCAGGATGCCCCTTCTATATATGTTCTGGGGGAGCAATCATGGGCTTCTCAGGACCTCCCTCAGGACACTTAGTGGAAGCCTCCCTGGCTGACAATGGTGTCTCAGTTTCCCACAGGGCTCCATTGGACTGCAACTTGCATACACATTGCATTCATTTCTAAGGACCTGCTCAGTGGACACTTCAAATGAACTCTGGGAATGCACGTGACGAAGTGTTTAGCTGCAGCTTGCAACACCTATGACATAGATCAGGTACTGCCCAGAATGTCGGTCACAAAACGCCCTTTGACTGAGATAACCCTCCTACAACCCTAATGTTAAACATAGTGTAACAGGGTGGAGTGGTGGCTCTGAGGCTAAGGATCTGTGCTGGCATCCCGAAGGTTGCCGGTTTGAATCCCCATCACTGCCAAGTCCCTTAACCTTCAATTGCTCCAGGGGTGCTGTACTATGGCTGACCCTGCACTCTGACCACAAGGGGTATGCAAAAAGATGCATTTCACTGCGTGTTGTCCTGTATAACTATGTATGTGACAAATAAAGAATTATTATCTTTATAATAACCTACAACCCTAATGTTAATCATTGTGTAATGTGATGGATGTTATGTGACTGACGTTAAGGTCGTTTCATGATATTGGGGTTTTACATGACTGACCTCATAGAAATATGTCATCTTCTGTGCCGTCTTTCGTTTTTGTTTTTCACACCTTCACAATCGCTTCAGAATATGCGGCAGCATATTTGAGCCACAGAGAAAAAATTAACGTTGAAAAGGTGTATTTTTTTTATTAAAGTGGAAATTTCTTAAATCTCCAAATGTCCACTTTAATCGTAGTTTACTTTCTCATTAAAGCAGACCGCGTGAGCGTCACCTTAAAACCGACCCAGTTGTTAAATCGCTATGTGCACTTCTGGGGCTTCATCCTGAACTGACAGCAGCAGGCAATCGCCACACAGAACACGTTGTTACACTTATGGTATTCCAGCTCTCTGCTCATTTAGAATCCTTAGATTCGGGGCCGGCTAGAAAGGGGGCAATGCCCCTTAAACAAACATCTGCCCCTTAAATCAAACTTTTAGAAGTTGGAAGAAAATAATAGATTACCCAAAACTGAATATGGACAAGATTTACTACAGTAGCTGAAAGATCCACTGAAAAGGCAAAAAATGAGACACAGGTTCACCTCTTGTTCGCTTCTTGCCCTGTACTGTTTGTCCGCACCCAAAAGCATTTCCGGAGATCCCCACCCCCCCCCAGCTAAACAGCCAACACAGATGCAAATGCCCCCAGGTTTTCAGTAGGCAGGGGGGGAAACAGGGGGGTTTTGGGGAAGCAGCAAATTTTTTTTTCAAAGCCATAACTCGTGAGATAATTAAAAAAAACAAAAAAATCCTCTATATTTTAAGTCAAGGGGGGATATCCATTGTTCTTCCCAGCCCAGAGAAGTGTTTTTTCGATCCCAAAACACCACCCCGATAGAGCCGATTGAGGCCCGTGTCTGCCCGTCGACCACACCCCCCCCAGCTTTTTCATATACTAGAAACCCCACTTTTAAATGTTTTTTATTCATTTTAAAACCAGCTTCCAGCAGTTCACAAAGGAAAGAATCCCGGAGTGATTTTTTCCCAATTTTTTAAAAGTGTGACGCGCTGGCTGTACTAACAGGGAAATCAAAAGCAACAGCAGTCTGCCCCTGGCAAAACAGGCACTGTTTTCCTGTAAATCTGCCAAAAATTTGGGGCCCCAAAGCAACCCCCCAGCTACCCAGTGAGTTAAATGGAAACACCATCCCAGCTAATACGGGGTGGGTTCCCCCAAAGGGGTTTTAGGTAAAATTTAAGATCATTCAATTTTGCCTGGTCCCGACAACATGGTGAGTATTTTGTGGGGACGATGTTTGTTTCCTGTGGGAAATATGGCAGACAGTTAATGAGAGGGATGTAGTTTATTTTAACGGGTTTTTAAAATAAAGCAATTGAAAAAAGGAAAGAGGCTGGTCCAACAACCAGGGGCTTTAAAACCATCTGGACTGAGCAAAAAAAGCAGAGGGGCCCACAGGGGGACAGGGATTCAATGTTGGGGGGAAAAACACAACTTAAAAAAACCAAATATGTCAAGAGTATCGGGTAGGTATGGTTTTTTGTTTTAGTTGGGGGTATGGAAACCCTTGAGACATGATGCGGGGAATGATGATGACATTTTTTTGGTATTTTTCAAAAACTGAGGAATTCCCTGAAAAGGGAAAAACCAGCAGCTAGGTGCCCCAAAAAATGCAAAATACACATCAAAGTATCCAATGAAATTTCCAAACATTTACATGGTGTTTGGGGAGGGGTCAGGAAAAAATAAAGTGCTTATTTCGGGGTTTTGCCCAAAAGTGGGGGGCCCGGGGATAGGGTAATGGGAAAATGTGTCTGTGATAATAGGGGTTTGTCAAAAATTCAATGCCGAGGAGCATTTTTTGGGTTGTTTGACTTGTAACAACTTGACGAGTCCATCCCCCTCTAAATGTTGTTACACCTTGTGTTGGCCACAGTGCTGACAGTATATTAGCCGGGATGATGGAGTTAGGGGGGAGTACAAGTCCAAAAAGAGGCTTACAGATAAGTCCCATACATCCACTGCTACAACCACCAACTGCACTTAGTGGGTCTGCATGCCATGCAGAGTGAGCAGTGTGCAACAAGATTTTTAGCCTATCTAGTTCACTCTACAACTTTTTCACCACCACTATGTGCTCAATAAACATGATGCACCTTGTCTAAAAAGGCTGCTTGAGATCAGATGGACAAGCCACTATGAGGTGACAAGGTGCACTGTGGACAATCAAGAACAAATCCTTAGTATCCCTATCTGAGATGACAGAGGATGATGATGCTGCAGTTGACCTGTGCACGAGGCATCAGGCCTGCTATGCCAAATTAAGAGGCATCACTTCTTTGAGATTGGAAAGTTCCCAGTGCGGGTGCTTGGTGTCTTGAAACCAGCAAATGCTATTCTACAGTCTCAGTCAGTTGATCTGTGCAGTGCTTCTGAGGTTGTTAGTGCAGCACTGGACTCCTTAAAAAACATCCGTGAGGATGACTGTTGGGGAGTGTCATCTCCTGCTGAGGATGAGTCACATCCAACAAAGAGAAGGAGAACAATGAGCAAACACCTGGGTCAAAGTGTTGTGCTCTCAACTTTGGGCCATACAGACTCTGGTGACCCTACCATTTCCCCCCATCAGTCTCTGAAAAGATCCCTGCTCAACATCCTTGACAGGGCCATTTCAGAAATGGAAACTAGATTTTCACACAAGAATATTGACCTGATGAGAGCCATATCTAGTCTTGCACCCAAATCTAGCGCATTTCTAGATCCCACCCTGTTGCACCCTCTGGCTGTGATGGCTGGCACTGTAGCAGATGTTGTAAGTCTGAAAAATGAAGTTCTTGTGGCAAAACAGATGCTGCTCAAAAAATGTTCAAAGGAAACAGACCTGTCCACTGTGTGTAAACTCCTGCAGGAGTACAAGGAAGCCTTTCCTGAGTTGCATAAATTGTATGTAACAGCCCTGGTCATTGGTGTGTCTTCAGCATCGTGTGAGAGTTCCTTCTCCACTTTGTCACGGGTCCTAACCCCTATCATCACACCATGTTAAATTAAAGAAAGAGGAATTTGGTGATCTTGGCCCATGAGAAGTCCATAACAAATAACTTGGATATGGATGAATTTGGAAGAGTGTTTGCAAAGGGAAACAGGAGACTGTTGTTGTAGAGTGGATTGAGGAGAAAGGAGAGCGGAGCTGTTCAGTTACAAACAGAGAGTTCAGTTGCTTACAAAACAAACAAGACAAAAAAAAAGAAGAAAAAAGTTCAAATGTTCTGTTCTAAATCTGTTGTGTTCTACAAATTAGTTTGAGAATTGTAGGAAAAGACATGGTGAATTGTTTTTTTTTAATTACTATGCCAACCCTTTTTAGTTTTGTAAATATTGGCTATATTGAGAGGTCTTATTTTATTCTTACTTTATTTTGCAAATTTATTTGAGAATTAGGCCATCCAATTAAGATAAATTTTATGTTGTTGGTTGTAAAGATCTGGATGGATATTTTATTTCAGTCTTTATTTTATTTTATTTTTTTATTCTATTTTTCAGTTTTATTTTTCAAGACTTGGTGAATTGATTTTTTTTTTAAATAACTTGGCCTACCCTTTTTAGTTTTGTTAATATTGGCAATAGTGAGAAGTGTTATTGTTGGGTTCTAATATATTTGATATAGGCCATCCGATTAAGGTAAATGTCATGTTTTTAGTTGTTATAATCTGATGAGGAATATTTTATTTTTTGTTGTTTTATTTTTATGTTTTCCTCCTGACGGATTACCACCTTATTGTGATCAGGGGGTTTGCGTGCCTCAGTGACCCTAAGAGCTACACCAGCAGAAGCTTAGCCTTCAGGTGGGAAACCCAAGTTGGACAGGTCTTAGGGTAGAGGCCTGATGAAGTGCAATCCAATGACATGTCAAAAACAGTAATCCAGAGCACCCCACCCCTTTCCAGCCTCCATCGCCACCATGTGCCCCCTTCACATTTCTGTCTGCCCCCTTAAATATGCCTGTCTAGAAACGGCCCATTAAACGATACTGTTTTAAACGTTATTGTTTTTTCATCAGAAAACCCGCCTTCCACGTCTACCTGTTTAGTTTAAATGGCACTTTTGCCACTCGCAATATGGCGGACGCTCTGACGTATCGTGTTGACTGGGCAACACAGTGAATGCGGCGTCTACCTGTGTATGCACTGTAAAACGTTTCAGTAAATATAACGGTAAAAATATTTGTAAATGGTGAAAGTAAAAGACCTTTTCTGAAAAAAGGAAAGTTACCTTATGTTCTACTGAAAATTACCTGTATATCTTAAACAATACATTTTTTTTACAGCCAAGTTCTGTAAAATCGATATTTTTCTACCTTCAAAATATGCTAAATACCGTTTACTGATGCATTACAATTACACTGAAAAAAATCTGTTAATTTTACAGTGTAAAACTGTTAAATAGCGAAGTAAAATGTAAAACGGTAAAGCGCAGTTTCAGTAAAACTGAAGTTACAGTATTTGCATAAGGACACGCCCCCTTTACCATATTGTCCCTGGTGAACCGCATACCTTTGAATAGTACAGAAGAAAACTTAAACACAGTTAGCAGACGTATTTTCCCTGCGTGGTGAAGGTTTTTTGAGGTTATGGAAGCTGATTTATGGTTGGCTGTATTCGATAAGCTGGCACACCTGTAGGACATCATACACCACAAAAGCAAAATTTTCTTCCCCACCAGAGAATGTGCCCCAGTTTCCTAGAAACACTGAATTGTTTTCAATGTCTATCCATTCATCCATCCTCTTTCGCTTATCTGAGGTCGGGTCGCAGGGGCAGCAGCTTGAGCAGAGATGCCCAGACTTCTGTCTTACCCCGGCCACGTCTTCTAGCTCTTCCGGGAGAGTCCCAAGGCGTTCCAAGGCCAGCCGGGAGATATAGATCCTCCAGCATGTCCTGGGTCTTCCCCGGGGCCTCCTCCCGTTAGACGTGCCCGGAAAACCTCACCAGAGAGGCGTCCAGGAGACATCCTGATCAGATGCCGAGCCACCTCACCTGACTCCTCTCAATGCTCTACTCTGAGTCCCTCCCGGATGACTGCGCATCTCACCCTGTCTTTAAGAGAAGAGCCCAGACACCCTGCGAAGGAAACCCATTTCAGCCGCTTGTATTTGCGATCTCGTTCTTTCGGTCACTACCCACAGCTCATGACCATAGGTGAGGGTAGGAACGTAGATAGACCAGGTAAATTGAGAGCTTTGCCTTGCGGTTCAGCTCCTTTTTCACCACGACAGACCGACGCAGAGCCCGCATCACTGCAGACGCCGCACCGATCCGCCAGTCGATCTCATGGTCCATTCTTCCCTCACTCGTGAACAAGACCCCGAGATACTTGAACTCCTCCACTTGGGGCAGGATCTCTCCTCCAACCCTGAGAGGGCACTCCACCCTTTTTTGCTTTCAATGTGTATAATTATAATAGTACCAGTTTGCTATTCGTTGTTATTACTTTACTGATGTAAGTTGTGTACAGGGGTTTCACCCTGACAGTAGTTGCCAATGTTTTATTGATTGGCATATTTATTACACTACATGAGTTTCTGGGTATGGTTAGACATTCCCTTCTGTTGGAATGTGTTGCAAAGAAAAAACAGTTTTTACTACAGAGTTATACCGTAGACCTAAAAATATTATCACCTTCTTTTTTACGGTAAAATAATGGCAACCCAGCTGCCAGTATTTTACCACCAATTTAACATATATTTTTTTACAGTGTGTCCATGGCAGTCCCAGCATAAAGGAGGGCACGGTGTACTAAAAGTCGGAATGTGACGTCAGAGTCCCTGTTCACTATCTACATGTGACAGAAAGCCACTTTGCTACGAGATCGATGTGCGCGCGTCGATGTTTGATGAACGTTTCGATGTGGTGAAGAAAAATGCCGACATACAAATGCATTCGCGGTGCTTTGATATTCAAGCGTCGCATATTCCTCAAAGTAATAAAACGATACATTTTAAAAGTCTCACATACCATCTTCTGCTCTTTTTTTGCACCTTCAACAGCAGTATCAGAATGTACGGTGGCATATTTGAGCCACAGAGACAAAAAAATTAACAACGTGGTGAAAAGGTGTATTTTGTGATTAAAGTGGAAATTTCGGCGGTGTCCTCGGAATGTAATGGATGTTTCAGGCAATTCACAACACAGTGAAGCCGAACGTTATATCATCGTGATATGTCACACTGCCACCTGGTGGAATCTTCTAGATCAGGGGTGCCCAATGCGTCGATCACAATCGACCGGTAGATCGCACAGGTAGTGCAGGTCGATCGCGCTGCATTCAAAAATATATATTTTTTAAATGTTAGTCTATCATATATCCTCCCTATGGCATTTGTCACTTGATTGACATACAGGTGGCCAGTCTGAGATTTCTTTACTTCTAACCAACTGGTCATCCCGCACACTCAATCAAACGCGCGATCTACTGCAACACTCCGACTGTGATCGAGTAAGCCTTCCAATTTATATCGACTAAAGAAGGGATTTAAAAACAAATTGTTGTTTATGGGCTGGATGTGGAATTGGAAGAGGATTTGTTTCTCTCACAATGTCACAATCGAAGTGCGTTTTTCTGATCTGTCAATCTGTCATTGCTATTCCAAAGAAGGAAAATGTGGAAAGGCACTTTGGAACTGTTCATAAAAACTACGAAACTGACTTCCTTCCAAAAAGCGATCTGAAAAAGAGAAAGGTGAGGGAACTAAAATCGCAGTTAATCGGACAGCCGTCATTTTTTACTCGTCTGAATTCAAAAGCTCCTTGACTGCATAATTCGGCTCTACTTTATTTATGCCAGTCAGCCTTTTCCCACATGAAGATTCTTAAATGCAAATACTGTAGTGACCATAAATGTATTGAATTGTTATTGTGCCATAAAGGCTATTCAGTTATGCAAGGTACGACAACATATATTTTATGTACAGTATAAAGTATACTCAGTATATATATATAATTATTATGTACAGTGGTGTGAAAAACTATTTGCCCCCTTCCTGATTTCTTATTCTTTTGCATGTTTGTCACACAAAATGTTTCTGATCATCAAACACATTTAACCATTAGTCAAATATAACACAAGTAAACACAAAATGCAATTTTTAAATGATGGTTTTATTATTTAGGAGAAAAAAATCCAAACCTACATGGCCCTGTGTGAAAAAGTAATTGCCCCCTTGTTAAAAAATCACCTAACTGTGGTGTATCACACCTGAGTTCAATTTCCTGATTACTGCCACACGTGTTCCAATCAAGAAATCCCTTCAATAGGAGCTGCCTGACACAGAGAAGTAGACCAAAAGCACCTCAAAAGCTAGACATCATGCCAAGATCCAAAGAAATTCAGGAACAAATGAGAACAGAAGTCATTGAGATCTATCAGTCTGGTAAAGGTTATAAAGCCATTTCTAAAGCTTTGGGACTCCAGTGAACCACAGTGAGAGCCATTATCCACAAATGGCAAAAACATGGAACAGTGGTGAACCTTCCCAGGAGTGGCCGCCGACCAAAATGACCCCAAGAGCGCAGAGGCGACTCATCCGAGATGTCACAAAAGACCCCAGGACAACGTCTAAAGAACTGCAGGCCTCACTTGCCTCAATTAAGGTCAGTGTTCACGACTCCACCATAAGAAAGAGACTGGGCAAAAACGGCCTGCATGGCAGATTTCCAAGACGCAAACCACTGTTAAGCAAAAGAACATTAGGGCTTGTCTCAATTTTGCTAAGAAACATCTCAATGATTGCCAAGACTTTTGGGAAAATACCTTGTGGACTGATAAGACAAAAGTTGATCTTTTTGGAAAGCAAATGTCCCGTTACATCTGGTGTAAAAGGAGCACAGCATTTCAGAAAAAGAACATCATACCAACAGTAAAATATGGTGGTGGTAGTGTGATGGTCTGGGGTTGTTTTGCTGCTTCAGGACCTGGAAGGCTTGCTGTGATAGATGGAACCATGAATTCTAATGTCTACCAAAAAATCCTGAAGGAGAATGTCCGGCCATCTGTTCGTCAACTCAAGCTGAAGCGATCTTGGGTGCTGCAACAGGACAATGACCCAAAACACACCAGCAAATCCACCTCTGAATGGCTGAAGAAAAACAAAATGAAGACTTTGGAGTGGCCTAGTCAAAGTCCTGACCTGAATCCAATTGAGATGCTATGGCATGACCTTAAAAAGGCGGTTCATGCTAGAAAACCCTCAAATAAAGCTGAATTACAACAATTCTTCAAAGATAAGTGGGCCAAAATTCCTCCAGAGCGCTGTAAAAGACTCATTGCAAGTTATCGCATAACGCTTGATTGCAGTTATTGCTGCTAAGGGAGGCCCAACCAGTTATTAGGTTCAGGGGCAATTACTTTTTCACACAGGGCCATGTAGGTTTGGATTTTTATTCTCCTAAGTAATAAAACCATCATTTAAAAACTGCATTTTGTGTTTACTTGTGTTATATTTGACTAATGGTTAAATGTGTTTGATGATCAGAAACATTTGTGTGACAAACATGCAAAAGAATAAGAAATCAGGAAGGGGGCAAATAGTTTTTCACACCACTGTATGTATATATATATATAGGTATACCATATATGTAGGTATACCATTTCGACCTGATCATTTTAAAAGTAGCTGGCAAGCTGAAAAACTGTGGGCACCGCTGTTCTAGATTTACGTAAAGTACACATGCAAGTATAAAGAGTACAGCAGCAGCTTCCACAAGAGCACGCGTCACGCGTGTGAAGTTTAAACCCGGCCTAAGACACTCTGAGAATGAAACAGTTTATTTGTGCATTCGGAGCTTTGGCAGGTAAATAGAGTCAGTCATTCAGATGTCACACAGTGATGGTGTGTGTGCAGACATTGTCTTTTTATTGCACCTTTAAAAGATGATTTCCATCCTTAGATAGCCTTTAGTTAAAGCACACTGAGGTCCAGAACAGTGTGTCACAACTCGGGAACACATGGGGGATCAGTGGTGAGGACAGAGTGGGCAACTCACAGAAATCACAGGGCATGTCACATTACGTGACTTCTAGTGGAGGGGATGTCACACTTGACAGCCACAGGTGCTGATCTCATCATTGGAGCAGATCTTATTACAAAAGTAGAAATCACAGGGTATGTCACATTACACGACTCCTAGTCACAGGTTAGTCCTTTTTTTATATAATTATTAATACCCACTTCTGTCCTTGATCATCAAATGCCAGCCTGCACTTCTTCCATACAATTTGATAAGTGAAGTATACACTCTGTCAAAACATCCCATAATATTCCACATATTGACTCACTGTAGATAATGACTGAACTGTCACGCTGTGTAGACGGTGGTCACTTGATCCAGGACTGCTGCAAGTGCCCCCTTCTCATACCTACTGGTGAGAACAACACGAGGTGCAGCTCTTAAAGACCCTCATTAGATCCTCACTTCATGAAGTGTCCATCTTGGCTCACTGGTTTCATTCTGTGCCTGTGTTTCCTTTACAGGAGGAGGAATGATCAGGTGTATATTCTAAAAGACGATGAATGTTGAGTCCATGGACAGACACCTGGAGGTTCGCCGATCTTCTCCCTGCTTTACATTTCACAAGCTCCCCTTTGTTCCACTGACCCTCACCCTAACCCATTCAAAGATGAAATAAACGTTTACTTATGACATGAAATTTGGCCTCAGGTTTGTTTTATTGTGTTTTGTGTTTCTCTCATATTTGTCCAAAGGGACTTCCAAATCATGGCTGCATACTGCAGTTCTTTGTCTGATCTTTAGATTGTAGGGCCTGGCTGGTGTGTTGAATCACTTCAAGGATTCTGCCCCTGATGATTTTATAAAGTGCCTTTCTATGGCCAACTCCATGTCCTCCGTGCTTCTACACTATGAGGCCTAACAGTGGCAGACAAACAGCATCAGTGGTGAGGAATGAATTTACAAGTTTATGATTTTATATAGTGCCTTTCATCATATATTTCTATATTATTTGGATTAGCTGCTGCAGTGCTGCACTCATCTGATATGGAGTCACTCTTAAAGACTCAATCTGTCATCTTATGACTTTATATAGTGCCACCAATTGTATATTTTACTAATTTCACACTATGAGACCCCATTAAGCAGAGTGACACACTGGGGGACACTGAGACAATGCTGGCCTTTGAGTTTGCTAGCTTGTGACTTTATATAGTGACTTTCCATCATGAACACCAGTTCTTACCATATTTCTATATTGTGAGGCCTAGCTGGTGACATACTCATCTCACCGGGGGTCACTCTTGGAGAATCTCCCACCTTCTGACTTTCTATAGGGCCTTGCTGTCATGGACACTTAACTGTGCAATTTGAGGATTGCCGGACACAGTGACTCACCCAGCTCACTGCTGAAACCTCATATATAGCGCCTTGCCATCATGAACACCACTTCTCTGCATGTTTTAATATTATGAGGCCTGGCAGGTGCAGTGACTCGCTCGGCCCATAGGGTGTCACACTTGGACACTGAACCTGCCACCTTATGACTGTATAGTGCCTTTGCACCAGGAACACCATTTCATTATGTACCTGTGAGGCCCAGCTGGTGCAATGACATTCTCATCTCACGAGGGGTCTGTCATGGAGACGGAATCTGCCACTTTATATAGCGCCTTTTATTAAAAAGGGCCTTGCTATCATGAACAGCAATTCTTTCTGCATTGTGAGGTCTGCTCATCTCACATATATGAGTTGGGCCTGCCATCTGAAGATCTCATGATGGGATCATTAATATAGCGCCTTTCCTTCATGATCACTGCTTCTTTCTGCATTTCTACATTGTGATGTGTGGCAGGGTCCCCAATGCTGGATTGTTCTGCTACCTTTTGATTCTATATAGTGTCTTTCAATTGTGAATGCCAATTCTTTCTATGTGTTGAGGACTTGCCCTGTGGTGGGCTGGCACCCTGCCCGGGGTTTGTTTCCTGCCTTGCGCCCTGTGTTGGCTGGGATTGGCTCCAGCAGACCCCCGTGACCCTGTAGTTAGGATATAGCAGGTTGGATAATGGATGGATGGATGTTGAGGACCGGTGGGTGATCAGCTTGATGCTGATGTTTCTGATCATAAAATCGGTCTTTCCGATAGCAACTGACGAGAGGAATTCATCATTCATTGCAGAATTCCGGTATTTGAGGGTTCCTCTCGAGTGCCTCCTTCTCTTGCATGAATTGGCTCAAAAACAAATCAGCATATCGACATCTCATAGCTGGCTGAAGTTTTGGGTTTGGTGTTTTTCTGTCCAGCAATTTTAGCTCTTAGACCGTCCTCAAGAATCTGTGACACACAGACAGACAGACAGACACACCAATTGGTATCAGGGACCCTAAAACATGGAGATCCGTTGAAAACTGGAGATTGGAATTTTTTTATATATCTAAAGCGTTTGCTCAACCCCCCAAATCCCCCGCCAGATGATAATTTACACACAAAGCATAAACAGTGAGAATCAAAGGAGTAGAAATACTGAGTGAGTATAAAGATTTTGTGAAGGAACCTGGGGCATCAGCGAGCCCCAAACTCCCAAACACGAACACAGAGTGAGTTCCGGGTTCAAATAATGGAAGGTTTATTAAACAACTCCTTCCACAAAGTTTCAAAAAGCACAACAACACAAGCTTTCTCTCACCACCACCACCATCGCACTGCTCTCCTCCAACCGAGTTTTGCTCCACACCCTCCCAGCTCCGACTGACCTGAAAAAGAGAGTGCAGTCCGTTTTATTATGGACCCGGGAGTCCTTCTGGCGTCTCGTCCTTGCACATCGGAGGTGCTATCAGGCCAGGCAGAAGCCCATCATGGAAGGTACAGGCTTCTCCTGCAGCTCCTCCTGGTGGCACACAAGGACTCTGACTGGACTGCCTTATGGGACTACAACTCCCAGCCTGTCCTGGACATAATCATATTGGAGGACCACCAGTGGGATGCTGCCATCATGTTCACTCCTGGGAGGAGCCACCTTCTGTCCATCCTAGCCGGCCTCCCATCCTGGCAAGAAACTGGCACCCATCCTGGTCAGGATGCCAGTCAATCCAATACAGCATTCACAATATATGCACATATGTATAAAATGGATTAAGAAAATTGGGAGACTGCTTCACTTTTTGTACAGTTTATTAGATAGATAGATAGATAGATATGAAAGGCACTATATAATAGATAAATAGATAGACAGATAGAAAGGCACTATATAATAGATAGATAGATAGATAGATAGATAGATAGATAGATAGATAGGAAAGGCACTATATGATAGATAGATAGATAGATAGATAGATAGATAGATAGATAGATAGATAGATAGATAGATAGATAGATAGATAGATAGAAAGGCACTATATAATAGATAGATAGATAGATAGATAGATAGATAGATAGATAGATAGATAGATAGGAAAGGCACTATATGATAGATAGATAGATAGATAGATAGATAGATAGATAGATAGATAGATAGATAGATAGATAGATAGATAGATAGATAGGAAAGGCACTATATGATAGATAGATAGATAGATAGATAGATAGATAGATAGATAGATAGATAGAAAGGCACTATATAATAGATAGATAGATAGATAGATAGATAGATAGATAGATAGATAGATAGATAGATATTATTTTATTTTTAAAAACAACTTTATTAAATTCAGTATGAAATTCATTAAAAACACAAAATCTAAGCATAGAAAAAAACAAAACATAATAAAATCCCATTTTAAACTTCTAAATACCCCCAGTCCATCCCTTATTCATTTCATAAATATCCACCCAAACCTTTGCCCCTTAATTCATCCCTTCCATCCCACAATTCCACTCATTTATTACAATACTCTATAGATCTCTACTGATACATATTCTATTAATAATAAAATTAGAATTAGAATGCAAAGTGAACTTCATCATTGTCATAATTACACAATACATTATTTACACACCACTTATCCTTAAACTGTGAAATATTTCTAGTAGATTTATAAAAATTCAGATCTACTTCTATTTTACTTTTACAAGTCATTTTAAATAATACTGTGGGGTCTCTGCTGCCTGCTCCTTTAACTTTATTTTTCCGGGTTTTCCATATTCCCAGTTTTGCCTGTCCTAAAATAAAGTTAACCAGGTTAATATTTGTATTTTTTTTTTTGTGCACTTTACCCCAAACACAAACACCTCCCTATTATAACAGACCCCCAGACCCTCAATCAACTGCTTTTCATTTTAAAAATCCCCAATCTCTCACAAAACATAAAACAGTGACATCCAGTCTCCGTCAACCCACAGAAAGGGCAGGTATCTGAAACCCCCGGACAAATAACTGATATAAAGGAGTTCACAGCTACTATACCGTGCAAAATCCTCCACTGTAAATCCCCTACCCTACTGCTCAATGGTGGTCTATATAGTGCTCTCCAGGCTGGCAGGGTTAATTCAGGAATGACAATCTTCTTCCTCCAGGGTGTGTCGACCTTCAGTGCTTTCAGTCGATCCTGATTCTTTACTTTTACGCAGATCCTGTAGAGCTGTTTACCTTTGATGGTGTTTAAGGGCAAGTCTCTCAGATCTTTTGTCACAAGTAATCTGTTGGTGTCATTATTGTCCCAATCTCCTACTGGAGACACCACAAGTGTAGTGAAAGTCAGATCTTCGGGTGGCTTCAGCTGGTCTTTAAAGGTGTCCTTACTTCACTTCCTAGAGATGCTTGACTTGCGTTAAGAAATTCCCCACAAGCCGCACTGAGTGCACTTTTGTCTCTGCTGCTACAGTTTCTGGACTTTTCCAATTAAAATCCTCCCAGTTGATTAAATGCTTTAATTGTGTAATGTTATTTCTACGGAGACTATGAATAAAGCTTGCAGACTGTCCTATTGTGGTGCAGATATTTGGATTAAACACAATGGGCTCTTCTAGAATCCAAAACAATGAGAGGTCATCACAGTCTCTTTGAATTGATAAAAATTGCCAAGCTTTAAAGAGACTGCTGTAAAAGTCTGGTACTTGTAAGGTCTCAGGTTTCTCAAGACGACACCATATTAAGCTTTTGCCCAATCCCATTTGTCCCACTTTGTTAAAAAATAGCAGTGCTAGATTCATCCAGGGCTCGGGTGTTGTGGAGTATAACAGTTTTTGCACGGCCTGAAGGCGGAAGGCAATAATTCTGCTTTCAATGTCCATAATGCCTTGCCCACCTTCATCAAGAGGCAAGTATAATACGCTCCTCCTCAACCAGTGAAGACCATCCCAAAAAAAGTTAACCACATTCTCTTGAATCTTCTGAATTACATGTGGTGGAGGCTCCAGACAGATACACCGATGCCACAGACTCGAAGTCACCAGATTGTTAATTACTAACATCTGACCTCTCATTTGGGATAGTATTCATTTCCACCTGGCCAACCGAGCTACCACTTTTTCCAAGAGTCCATCCCAGTTCTTCTGCACATAGTGATCATCTCCTAGATGTACTCCCAGGTAGAGAATCCCTTCAGTGCTCCATTGCAGCTCTCCTTGTAAACTCGGTGTCTCCAACTAACAAAGCACTGCTTTTACTCCATTTTATGTTAGCATTGGAAATCAGTTCATATTTCCTTTGACAGTTTGTGACATTATCAAAGTCTTCTTGATTTATGATAAAAACAACAATGTCGTCTGCGTAGGCCGTGACCTTTATAGGATTCTCAGTACAGTGAGGAATGGAGAGACCAGTCAGGACTTTTCTCAGATTGACTAAGAATGGCTCTAAGGCGAGGGCGTACAGCATCCCTGATAGCGAACAGCCTTGTCGGACTCCTCTTTGGTTGCTGAAAGGCGCACATAAACCACCATTGACCTTAACTATACCAGAAATGTCACAATACAACAGCCGAATGTACTTTATAAATTGTTCCCCAAATCCAAAGGCCTTGAGAGTGTTCCATAGATACGAGTGTCCGACTCTATCAAAGGCTTTTTCTTGGTCAATTGAAATAAATCCTGTTCTAAAATTGAACAGTTTTGCTGCAGCAATAATATCTCTGACTAAAGAAATGTTACTAAAAATGGATCTCTCAGGGATACAATAGCTCTGGTCTGGATGGACCAGTTTCACTAACACTGCGCGCATTCTCTTAGCCAAGGCTTTTGACAGGATTTTATAATCTGTGCAAAGTAAAGACACAGGCCTCCAGTTCTTAATATGGCACAAGTCACCTTTTTTAGGTAGGAGTGTGATCACGGCCCTTCTGCAGCTCTGAGGTAGCACACCTGATTCAACACTGTGTTTAAATACTTCTAACAAATCCTGGCTGATAACATCCCAAAATTCTTTATAAAATTCAACTGGAATGCCATCTATCCCAGGGACTTTTCCATTATGAAGTTCATTTACTGCTGCTGAAATTTCTGCCATAGTGAGCTCTTTGTTCAGCTCGGTGGCATCTGTTACAGGAAGCTGCGGTAAGTCCTCTAAAAAGGACTGTAAGTTTTCGTCACCACCACATCCTTCAGCAGAAAACAGATTTTCATAAAACACTCGGACTTCTGTTCTTATCTCACCCAAGTCCTGTGTCTGTTCACCATTAGCTTTAGTCACACAGTGTAGAATTTTACTTTGAGAATTCTTCTTTTCCAAACCAAAAACATATTGTGTTGGTGCATCCATTTGTGTTAACTGCTGGAAGCGAGCCCTCACTAGAGCCCCCTGAGCTTTTGTGTCTAGTAAATGTGAGAGCCCCTCTTTGTTGCTTTGAGACTCTCTTTAAGTGTTTCATCTGAGCCATTCCCTAATAGTTGTTCAATCTGAGATATTCTGCCCTCCAGTTGTGTCATTTCTGACTGTAACGACCGTGTGACATTTCTGGTATATTGCTGACACAAAGATTGAATGTGGTTCTTCCCCATTTCCCACCAATGCTGTAAGCTGGTGAACTCCTTCCTGAACCCTCCAACCTCTCCAAAAATAATTAAAAATGTCTTTAAATCGTTGATCTTGTAGCAGGAGTACATTAAAATGCCAGTATGCGCTGCGAGGCCTGTAGGTGCTCGATAGAACTGTACAAACCACTAGGCTGTGGTCTGAGAAACCAGTGGGGACAATGGAGCATTCCTTAAATAGACCCAATAGGTGCTTAAAGGTGTAAAATCTATCGAGCCTCGCCATTGAAAGGGTCTCACTAGTTATCTTTCCCCACGTGTACTGCCTGCTGCTGTCTCCATGTTTACTCCTCCACACATCCAGCAGACCCGTCTCCCCCACTATCCTTCCCCATTCCCTTGGCTCCAGGCTGTTATTTCTGTCCCTCTGAGGGTCAAGGGTACAATTAAAACCCCAACCCAATATCACCACTTCCTCAGGGTCACACTGACTTAAAACATCAGCCAATACTTTATAAAAATCAAGTTTCTCAGGCCCATTATTTGGTGCATATACATTAATAAAAGTGAACCAACAGCCATTTACTTTTGTTTTTACTTTCAGTAGCCTCCCTTTCACCACCTCATGCACATTATGATCCTCCATTCGAAAACCACTGCAGAACAAGACCGCCACCCCTGCACTGACATGTGTCCCGTTCCCCCCTTCCAGTCCCTGCTCCACTCCCACTGGTTTGTCTCATCTATGTGGGTTTCCTGTAGAAAGGCGACTGTCAGATTTTTTTGGGTTAGGAACTCAAAGAGCGTCAGTCTCTTACTTGGATTCCCCCCGTTAATATTTAAACTTCCCAATTTCAAGTTCGCCATACTGATTAAATGTAAACAGCAGCTTAGCAAAAAAAACAATTGACCACCACAGGTACAATGGCGGAAAATTCCTAAAAATGTTATCCATTACACTTTTCATTTTTTAGTCTGTTTCCTCAACCTATTCGTGATATTCTTTAATCTCACGAGCTCCTTGATGTTAAATATTGTGGCCATGGTTTTGTCTTTTCTCAAACTGCCCACTGACGACATAAACAGATTCACATCGGGAAAAAAAATCCGCCACATTAACCCTTCTCCTGCCCTCTGTTGCCTGTAAAAACTGTTTAACGCTCTGGGCGGCTAACCGCCTCTGCCACTTAAATCCTGCAGTCCGAGATGGTTAAACAGTCCGACATTTCTCCATCACCCTCCTCCCCTGCGCTCACCACGGCAGAACCGTCATCAGCCGTCTCTGCGGGAACTGCAAAAGCCCCCTTAGCATTAAACAGAGTAGGATCAGCGGCATCTCCGCCCTCTACGTCCGATCCCCGACTCGTGTTCATCCGCTTTTTTGTTGTACCACCGTCTTCTACCCCATGCCTCTTCCGCCCTGGGCGTCTAAACTCGCCGTCTTTCTCAATATCAATATTTCCATGCTCCTCTTCCACATCTCCACATGATCTGCCCTGTACTGTTAAAGAAGTCTCCGTAGTTAAACCACTTTCATTCCCATCTAGATTACCTTTTTCCTCATCCCCCTGAGGCACTGCCTCCCCTCGTTTACGATCTCTCGGTTCCCAGCTGCTACAGGAAGGCTTTGAACTTCACCTTCCAACTCTTTCTGAACTTCAGGTTCATTGCCTCGTTTTTCTTTTTCTTTCTTGGGACAATGTTTAATCAGATGTTGATCACTCCCGCACCGTAAACATTTCATTTCATCCGAAGACACAAAGATTACATAAACAAATCCATCTACTTTAAACTTCATTGCAATATTTAGATTTTCATTCATTTTGTTCAAAACCATGTAAACTTGTCTTCGGAAAGACAGAACATGTTTTAACGCTGGGGATTTATACCCCAAAGGAATAAAACGAATTTTAGAAACAAGTCTGCCATGGCGCAGATAATAATTACTTTGCGTGCTGGGGTGCCCAGCGGAGTTACCTGTACGAAAGATCCATCAATAACTACACCTCTTTCCACCACTATTGAGACCAGATGTACTGAACTTAAGAATAAAACAATACAGCCGTTCATTCTGGAAGCCGACTTAATATTCTCACAACAGACCACCTGACCGACTGCTAAGACCGCCGTCTCCAACGGGACAAACTCCTCTAAAAAAGTTTTATCCCATGGCGGCGGCTCAAGGTCTCTAAATTCGCAGCCATACCGGCTGCAGTGGCCAAAACGCCACTCAGTGAAAACAACGCTCAAAACCTTTCAATAATAGCTCAAAAGCATGACAGAATAATGAAAAAAAGGAATGAAAAAATAGATAAAGATTAGGAAAACAACACTCACGGCACTCAGAGTCCAACACAGCCACTCGCACTCGCAGGAAGGAAATAGATAGATAGATAGATAGATAGATAGATAGATAGATAGATAGATAGATAGATAGATGTGAAAGGCACTATATAATAGATAGATAGATAGATAGATAGATAGATAGATAGATAGCACTATATAATAAATAGATAGATAGATAGATGTGAAGGATAGATAGATAGATAGATAGATAGATAGATAGATAGATAGATAGATAGATAGATAGATAGATAGATAGATAGATGTGAAAGACACTATATAATAGTTATATAGATTGAATTTAATGTAAGTAAATGTAAAATATTGCAGTACACATAGGAAGTAAAAATGTGAGGTTTTAGTACACAATTGGAGATCTGAAAATTGAAAGTCCACCTCATGAGAAGGATTTAGGAGTCATAGTGGACTTGACACTCTCAACTGGCAGACAGCATTCAGAAGCCATTAAGAAGGCTAACAGACTGTCAGGTTATATAGCGCCTTGACGTGTGGAGTACAACTCACAGGAGGTTCTGCTCGAGTTTTATAACACACTGGTGAGGCCTCATCTGGAGTCCTGGGTGTAGTTTTGGTCTCCAGGACAGAAAAGGACACAGCAGCACAAGAAAAGGTCCAGAGAAGAACAACTCGGTTGAGATCAGGGCGACCTGATTAATGTGTTTAAAATTATGAAGGGAATTAGTCCAGTGGGTCAAGGCGGTGACTTTAAATTGAGTTTATCAAGAACACGGGGACACAGTTGGAAACTTATGAAGGGGAAATTTCACACAAAACATTGGGAAGTTTTGCATCACACAGATAGCCAGAGACACTTGGAATAAATGACCAACTTGTGTGACAGACAGTAGGACATTAGGGATTTTCAAAACTATTGTTTTGGAGGAATTAAGTAGAAAGAACTGCGAGCTTTGGTGGCTGAATGTCCTGTTCTCGTCCAGATTGTTCTCATGTTTGAATTTCATCCCATATTCATCATCAATAGTCTGCTTTAGCTAAGCATTTCCTGTTATTGTTCAAAATCAGGCTTGAGACCACCTTTAGCAGAACCAAGATCCAAGGTCATGCCCACCTTCAAAGCAATGAGTTTATGGGGGTCCTGCTACAACACTTTTGAGGGCTCTGATTTTAATAAAATCAGGAATCCCTTGACATATAACAGCATGCACTTGTGTGTGTAACAGCAGCGGGATTTGCATTTGTCACCGGTAAACCGCACCCTGATGCCACAGGCTTAAGGCTAATAAATCCTCAACATTTACATTTATTTATTGGGTTGGCACTTTTATCCAAATCACAAGTTAGTGGTAAAAAAACTCTTTGTGTGATTCTATGAGGTGAGCCCTGGCAAGTGAAGTGACTCATTCACTGCGCTGTAAAAAAAGTATTTGGTACCTTTGTAATTTCTTCTGTCTTTGTGTATTTAATACAATTAATGGCTATGACTGGTGATGAAGACTCACGCTGTCACTGCAGATCTAAGCTTTGGCCGAGCTGCGAACTTGAGAGACGTCACAGGGTGGGCACAGCTGGTATAACATCAGCTTTCTTTGTGATGTTCCCACTCCTCATTGTTCTCATTCACAGAAATCTCCAGATCCCATCCTGCTTTTTCCACTCCGTCTGATCGCCTCAGATGCGACCCGTCCTTCATTTAATGGCATCAGCAATTGGACATTTAAGTCACCTTGCCACAGTCACAGAAATGCCACAGTACCTGACGTCACCGTAACTTACTACTAGGTGTGACAGTTCTTTCAATGTAAAAAGCGATCAAAGAATTCTAGTTATATGGAGGTTAGACAGATTGCCATCCTTTCCTCTTTACTTTTATCGTCATTTCTGATCTTCGTCCCTGTCATCCCTACTCTTCCTCTCTTGTCAGTTGTGATGGCGGTGCTAGCAGATGAGTCAATAAGTGAATAGGACTGTCGAGCTTGGTTAGGCTGAATGGCCTCTTCTCGTCTAGATGGTTCTAATGTTCTAATGAGTACAGGAATATTTACTATACAGTGGCATGCAAAATGTTGGGCCCCCCTGCTTAAAGTGTCCATTAGTGTGAATAGTTAAGTGAGCAGAAGATGAGTTGATCACCAAAAGGCATCAAGTTCAAGGTGACACATTTCTTTTCAGCATTTTATGCAAGATTAGTGTATTGTTTTTGTTTTGTACAATTGTACATTGGAAAAAAAGGAAAGGAGAGCCGTGCAAAAGTTTGGGCACCCCAAGATATTTCAGGTCCCAGATCTTCATTAGCTCATTAGGACTAATGGCTCGTTAGGGAAGCCCAGGTGATGCAAATGTCAAAGCCGTAGAAATTCTCAGATGCCTCAAACCATCAGTCAAAAGAGGATGAGTCCTGCCACGAGGTCAGAATCTACAATGGAATATCTCAAAGGAGGGGGACCCCCAACCTGAACATCATTGACAATCTGTGGAGACCTCAAAACAGAGAGCAGGGCATGAAAGACAAACCAAGAATCTCACAGAATTAAAAGCCTTTTGGAAGGATGAATGGATGAGAACTAACCAAATAAGAAATGAAAGACTCTTAGATGGCTACAAAAAGTGTCGGAAAGCTGTGATAACTCACCACAGAGAGATTTACAAAGTGCTGACCATGTCAGGGGCCCAGAGTTTTGCTTCAGGCCCCTTTTCACTTTTTTGGTATTTTCTGCCTGTGAACGTCAGGTCAGGTTGGCGAGCAGGCACTGGTACAATGCATTGCCACACCCAACACAACGAAACAGCTCGGCATCTTGGTTGACAATCCACCGCAAGACAGACACGTGGTTCAGTCCCACCTTCCGGAAATGACCATCTAACTGCCGCAGCCAGGTGTTACATAGGCGTCCCCTTGGCGTGGTCTTGCCACTCAGGTCCTCAGCAATGAGGATCACCCATGGGGAATCGCGTCACATGGTTGTAGTGCCACAACTGACGTTCCCCCATAATGCAGTTCATGTGCCTCATTTGGGACTCTGTGAGCAACACAAAGTCACATCAATGGGACCCAAGAATTTTCTGGAAAGACCAAAGGAGTCCAGTCTTCATTTCAGGTCACTGGATAGTGTCCATGTGTCACAAACAGGGAGCACCAGGACTGTAAAGACTTGGACCTTCGTCCTTTTGCTGATAAATCAGGGACACCACATACCTCTTTCCCATGCTGTCCCAATCCGTCTACTGACTTCATAAGAAGAGTCACCAGTCACATGAATGTCACGGCTGAGGTCAGTAAACCTCTTAACGAGGACAACACTCTCTCTGCAGACAGACACACTGCTGATGCCCATGCCTAAGAGGTCATCAAAGGCCTCACTGTTGGTTTTTATCAGGACCCTCGCAAGCCCAGACACTCAGACTCCTTGACAAGTCTCTCGAGAGCCTCCATCAGAGCCTCCATTGAGCATCATTGGCAAAGTCAAGATCAGTGATTCTTTCTTCACCAACGTATGCCCCAGAGCCTCTGGACCCCATGACCCTGCCAGAATTGAACAGAGTAGGAGCAGAAGACACCCCTGATGAACCCCACAATCAACAGGGAATTACGCAAAGGGTCTGTCTCTACTCTGCACAGCACTCCCAGTACCAGTGTACAGGCCGAACCATGATATCCAGCAACCTTGAGGGGATCCCGCGAAGTCTCAGGATGTCCCACAGGGCGGCTCGATCAACTGAGTCAAACGCTTTATGACAGATAACAAAGGCTGCAAAGAAACTGATATTCGTGTTTGCCCTCCATGAGAACCCTCAGTGCCAGGCTGCAGTTGATAGTAGACTTCTTAGGCGAGAAGCCAGACTACGGTCGCTAGTAGGTGAGCAAGTGATGACAGATCATGTTGAGGACAACCCTAGCAAAGACCTTACCCAGCACCGAGGAGAACAGTGTTATCCCCTTGTAGTTACCCCAATCCAGGCGATCACCCTTCCCTTTCCAGATAGGGATGGCAAGTCCCATTTTCCAGTCAGTTTGGATGACACCCGTCTCCCAGATGGAATCAAAAATTGCTTGCAATACCAGGAAAGACAGCCTTACCAGCAACCTGGAGAAGTTCACCCCGAATACTATACATCCATGTGAATGATGGAAATAAAAATGTAATCTTGCTTAAAATATTACAGAAATGTGAAATCTGGACCTTGATGCCTTTTGGTGATCGGTTCATCTTCTGTTCACTTAACTATTCACACTAACAGACATTTTAAGCAGGGGAGCCCAAACGTTTGCATGCCACTGTATCTCACTTACTGTTTCTCAAAGCCTTGCACCATCACATATGTTGTAGATGTCAGGTGCCCTTTAGATGTTCTGGGCTCACCCTGTGACGTCTCTCAAGTTCACAACTCTTCTGAAAGGCAGTTGAGTCGGGCCGACGCTTGAGTCTGCGATGGCAGAGGCGTATCTTCAGTGCCATTCGTAGCCATTAATTGTGAAAAAATATATGAAAGCAGAGGATATTAGAAAGGGGGCAAATACTTTTTCACAGCATGGTGAATGAGTCAGTTTACCTGCCAGGGCTCACATTGTAGAAATATGCAAAGAGTTTGGTACATCTGACTTGTGAGTTGGATAAAAGTGCCAATCCATTAAATAAATGTAAATGTCGATGATTTAATGAGTTCAAGTCTGAGCTCTCAGGATGCCGCTTACTAGTATAAAATGCAAATCCCAAAAGTGACTCACCGTGTGACTTTGAATGAGTGACCTGAAAGGGTTCAGACTGAGGAAGTGGAGGAAGATGTCTACAGAGAGTGGCACGGTGGCGTTGTGGGATTTCTGCTGCCTCGTAGTGAGGAGAGCTAGGTTTGAGTCCAGGGTCCTCTCAGCGTGGAGTTTAGGTGGTCTCCCCATGTCTGAGTGGGTTTCCAACGGGTGCTCCACTTTCGTCCCACAATCCAAAGACACGCAGGATTGGTGAAATGGAAATTCTAAATTGTCCCTATTACGGGTGATATGTGTGTGTATGTGTGTGTGTACGCCCTGCAATGGACTGGCACCCTGTCCAGAGTTTGTTCCCTGCCATGCCCACTATGCTATCTGGGAAAGACTCCATCTGACCCCCTGCGACCCTGTTCAGTAAAAAGTGAGTTAGAGAGTGAGATGTCTACAGTGTGACATTGTTATCACAATGAAAGGCGCTATATAAAATCACAGATTTACAAGTCACATTTCCACCTCGCTGACTCCTTGTGCGACCCTTTATGAGTCCTGCCAAGTGTCACACATCCATACGGCAACTACCTTGAGGTGGTCTTCACTATGGAAGGTGGTCTATAACATCAGTGAGTCAGTCCTAAGAGTCACTTCACCTGCCAGTGCTGGTAGAAAATATCAAAAAACTTCAATTGTATTGGAACAGCAAATTAGGGTTCCACTCAACCTTGAAAGGCGCTATATGAAACCAGAAAGTCACAGATTGAGACACCACAGCTGACTTATTGTTTGACTTTTATCCAGAAGTATCCAGAATGTAAGAATTTAGGAAGATGTGGACAACAAGAATGTCACAGAGCTGCTCTCAGGATTAACACGTGTGGAGTCATCATGACGTTCAGCGAAGGCAGCGACTGACGTGCAGATGTTGATTACACTTCCTAAAATGTTCACTAATGGTGTAAGCGACATTCACATTTATATTGAAGTGCTTAGCAGACACTTTAGTCCAAAGCAACCTACAAAAGAGGTCATCATAACTGAGGAGACATCACCCTGGGAAGAAATGTGACAGGACAAGAGTAGAAAACTGAACATCACAAGAGAAGAATATGAAACAAAATGCCAGGGAGTTACGATGCCTAGGTGACAAAACCAAACAAAGCCATAATCACTTAGACAGAAACTCACCAGACAAGAGTCTTTAGACGTTCTTCAACACATCGGAGGAGTCAGCAGTTTGGATGGAGGTGGGCAGTTTGTTTGTTTGAAGAGAGTTGGGATTGGCCATTCGAGAAGGACCAGAGGACCTCACAAGTGTCTTCACAAATGTAGGTGCTAAGCCATTCACTACTCTTTATACAAACACCAAGGATATGAACTTAATTTGTCACTCTACATCAAGCCAGTGTAGTGAGGTGATGAGAGGAGTGACCTGTGCCCATCTGAGCTGGCTGAACACCAGGCACGCTGCAGCATTTTCAATCATCTGCAGTGACTTAGTGACACTTGACTGTACTCCTGCCAGCAGAGAGGTCACAGTAGCCCAGACGTGACAAGACCAGTGCCTGGACCAGGAGATGTGCTGCATATTGTCACATATGGTCTGATCTTGTAGATGTTCTACAGAGTAAATCCGACAGACCATAGTAAGGTGGTACATGAAAGGCAGCTGGTCATTAGTCATGACTCCGAGGTTGTGTACCAAGATGGCACTTGTTTGTGGTAGTGAGCCAAGCTGACAGGAAACAGACTGAGGAGGTGGCATAACAAGAAAAGCAATCTTTGCAAGGTTCAGCTACAGATGGTGTTCCTCCATCCAGGTTGCAATATCAGGAGACATGCAGGGATTCCAGCTTTTACCGTGTGGTCCTCTGGGGTGAACGACAGCTATATCAATCAATTGTATTGTATTTTAGTCTTGATTATTAAAGCACTGATAGGTAAAACCATAGAACTGGATGACAGGGCCTTGTGAAGAGGTGTTCAGTGACGAGAGGAGAGAACCCAGCAGTGATCCTTGGGGCACTCCTGTGCTTGGCTGGTGCCCTCTTGGCATCTCTCCATCTCTCCATGCCTGGACACAGCACAGAATCTGCCCAGGAGGCAGGAGTCAAACCCGGTGGCTGATCATGTCAGAGGAAGAGCAGAGATCAGGCAGAATGAGCAGAGATGACATTCACAGCAACAACAGTAAGCAGAGCCGTCTCGGTGGAATGGCCGACTGATTAGAGTCAAGCAGACTTGGTTGAGAGGGGCTGAGAGAGGCCATATTGAGGACAGGAGTTATTGGGGTCTTTTTGAAGAATACAGGAAAAGGGCCTGTGAAAAATTCAGAATTCACAAGTCCCCTCTGTTTGTTCTCAAAAACAACAATTAGAAGAAAAGTTTACGTTAAGGAAAAGATTCAGGGAACTCAACACCAGCATAAGGCTGCCGATGATAAGGCAACATAACTGAAATCAGAAGTGGAAGTGTTGATCCTGATATGAGTAACAGGTGACATAAAAGCCAGCAAAGTACATTTAAAAATATAACAACATAATAAGATGATGCTAATAAGAGTTATTAAGACATCAAATACTGATCAGAACAAAGATGGGCAGACAGAGAGAAGATCATCAAAGCAGTCAGCATCCATAGCTGATGTCCAGTCTGGGGCTAAACCAGGATCAGCTACAGGGGGTCTTTTACAGGCCAAGTGAGAAACCACCAGGGATGAGAAGGATTTAGTGTGATGGAGCAACATGTCTGTCTGTCACCTGGCAAGATCATCACTGGACTGTCAAGAATGTATTGAGGGTCTGACCATTCAGAAAAGTGACAGTTCTGGACACAAGACCCTCAGCTGTGAGTTCATGAGGGGCCAAAGGGGGGAGAATGGCGACAAGTTTTAGAGCATCAGCCAAGTCATTAATTATCTATCTATCTATCTATCTATCTATCTATCTATCTATCTATCTATCTATCTATCTATCTATCTATCTATCTATCTATCTATCTATCTATCTATCTATCTATCTATCTATCTATCTATCATATAGTGCCTTTCAATCTATCTATCTATCTATCATATATCTATCTATCTATCTATCTATCTATCTATCTATCTATCTATCATATAGTGCCTTTCTATCTATCTATCTATCTATCTATCTATCTATCTATCTATCTATCTATCTATCTATCTATCTATCTATCATATAGTGCCTTTCATCTATCTATCTATCTATCTATCTATCTATCTATCTATCTATCTATCTATCTATCTATCTATCTATCTATGTGACATGTGTATCTCTAAGGCATTTCTTAATTTACAACAGTTTTGAATTTTCAGTAATCGGGAGGATCAATGCCTGCAGGTTTTTTTTTTTTTATTTGTTATCCTCATGTGCCGCCTTATAAATTGAGGGCTCCAGCGTGTTGGGTGGCCAGTCTGAGTCTGACACACACACGCCAACGAGACGAGTCGAGATGTCTGCCATCGCCTCCTGCTGCTGTGTCGCCTTCATTTGCCTCTCAGGTGAGATTCCTGCTTATTACTCAGTTTGCGTCTTCCCCACAGTGGACAGGTTTGGTGACAAATAAATTAAACTGATTAGTAAAAACTGGCTTTAAGAAGGTTTAATGGGAAATAATTCAATTTCTTTCAAGTTTAGTTCTGATTTCTACTTATGTGGGTTTTGTGTGTTCTCTCCCTCTGAGTTTTGTTACTGATGCTCTGTTTTTCTTTAACATGAATGTGTTAAATATGTTTAATTTAGGTAGAGTTGTATTTATAACTGTACACACCCCTGGCAGAACCTGTAAAATGTTAGCCATTTTAGGAAAATACGAGTGGGCAGACAAAGCCCCTTTCTTTATTTAGGAGGAGAGCTCAGGTAAAGCTCTGTACCATCAGGTAGAACACGAAACAGCACTACCACTGTGCCACTGTGCCACCTGACTTTTACATGACATATTAACAGGTACAAAAGGTGCTATATAATGCAGAGAGTATATAGTTAGATATGAAAGCTTTAATAGGACAGATAGCTATTGAAAGGCACTATAATAGACAGACAGATAGATAGCAGGAGGGAATGTCAGCCCCTCAGGATCACACAAGGGTTGCTAGAGAGGAGCCCACTGAGGAGTTTGTGCCTTCAAAGCCCATCAGTGTAGCCGTCAGCTCAGAGCAGCACATGCTGTGTATGACGATGGCACTGATGGATGTATTTTGTGTAATGTGACGTCTGATTTGATGACAGATTCTTACTATTATGTCCTCCTCAATGTTTATTTCTGAAAATGGATGAAGATTGACGTTTTTTTAGATGTTTCAGGAAGTATTCAATGACGGGTTTCATCCTCTTTTCTTCTACAGCTTTGACAAGCGGGGCAGACATCCCCCCACAGGTAAGGGTCTCCTCATGTTTTCTCCTTCAGGTTTTCTCCTGGCTACTTACGTGCAGTTGACCTTCTGCTCTCCATTTCTGTAGCCCAACTGTAAGGCCCTTGTGAATCTTGACTGCACGACTCGCAACAACCCTGTGTGTGCCACCGATGGCCAGACCTACACCAGCGTCTGCTCATACTGTGTGGTGAAGCGGTAAGTAACAAGGGCTTTGAAACCCAACTGAAAGTTCAGATATTGACGTTTAGACAGATGACTTTAACCTATGAGGGAATCAATGGAGGGCACTGAAAAAGACTGTTTGGTGATTTTTTATAGTGTGCTTGTGTAATGAACTCCATCTAAAGGCCCATTAAAGTTAATGAACAGCATTTTAATTATATTATGGACCCAGCAGGGAGGGGAACTACACAAGATCACACAAGGAAGGCCATGATGGGAAGTTGCCATACAAATCTATGACTTATAAAGCACTTTTTGATAGTGAATTCCAAGTAGTATTTGCAAATAGCAGCAATGGAGATGTAGTGATTCACAAAGGATCACAGAGGGACTCCATGACTTGGATTGAAGCTTATTGTTTTATATAACACTTTTTTACAGTTTAATGCCATGGCAGCAGAGTGATTAGCACCCCTACTTCATCTTCTTCTTCTTTTGGCTGCTCCCGTTAGGTGTTGCCACAGCGGATCATCTTGTTCCATATCTTTATGTCCTCATCATCTCGCTCTGTCACACACATCACCTGCATGTCCTATCTCACCACATCCATAAACCTCCTCTTAGGCCTTCCTCTTCTCCTCTTGCCTAGCTGCTCTATCTTTAGCATCCTTCTCCCAATATACCCCTCATCTCTCCTCTGCACATGTCCAAATAAAACGCAATCTCTCCTCTCTGACTTTGTCTGTCAACCGTCCCACCTGAGCTGACCCTCTAATGTCCTCATTTCTAATCCTGTCCATCCTCGTCACACCCAATGCAAATCTTAACATCGTTAACTCTGCCACCTCCGGCCCTGTCTCCTGTGCCACCGTCTCCAGCCCATATGACATAGCTGGTCTCACTATCGTCCTGTAGACCTTCCCTTTCTCTCTTGCTGATATCCGTCTGTCACAAATCACTCCTGACACTCTTCTCCATCCACTCCACCCTGCCTGCACTCTCTTCTTCACTTCTCTTCAACACTCCCCGTTACTCTGTACTGTTGATCCCAAGTATTTAAACTCCCCCACCTTCACCAACTCTACTCCTTCACCACTCTTCTGATCTCCATCTCATTCACACACATGTATTCTGTTGTGGTGGTCCTACTGACCTTCATTCCTCTCCTCTCATCTGTCCACCCCTCCAGGGTCTCCTCAACCTGCTCCCTACTCTCACTACACATCATAATGTCATCAGCAAACATCACAGTCCATGGGGACTCCTGTCTAATCTCGTCTGTCAATCTGTCCATCACCATTACAAAAAGAAGGGGCTCAGAGGCGATCCCTGATGTAATCCCACATCCGTCACTCCTACTGCAGACCTCACCACAGTCACACTTCAATCGTTTATATCCTGTACAACTCTTACGTACTTCTCTGCCACTCCCGACTTCCTCATACAATACCACAGCTCCTCTCAGGCACTCTGTCATTTGCTTTCTCCAGGTTTGCAAAGACGCAATGCAACTCCTTCTGGCCTTCTCTCTGCTTCTCCATCAACATACTCAGAGCAAACATCACATCTGTGGTGCTCTTTCTTGGAATGAAACCATCCTGCTGCTCACTGATCATCACCTCACTTCTTAACTGACCTTCCACTACTCTTTCCCATAACTTCATGCTATGGCTCATCAATTTTATTCCCCTGTAGTTACTGCAGTCCTGCACATCCCCCTTATCCTTAAATATCGGCCCACCAGTCCACTTCTCCTCCACTCTTCATCATCCTCTCTCTTTCCAACATTCCATTAAACAATCTGGTTAAAAACTGCCATCTCTTCTAAACGCCTCCATGCATCCACAGGTATGTCATCTGGACCAACGGTTGTTCCATTCTTCATCCTCTTCATCGCTGTCCTAATTTCGTCCTTGCAAATCCGTTGCACTTCCTGATTCACTATCTCCACTTCATCTAACCTTCTTTCTCTTTCTTATTATCTTCATTCAACAGCCTCTCAAAGAACTCTTTCCATCTGCTCACCACACTCTCCTCACTTGTGAGTTTGTTTCCATCTTTATCCTTCATCACCCTAACCTGCTGCTCATCTTTCCCAGCTCGGCCCCTCTCTGTAGCCCACTGGTCCTTTTCTCCCTCCTTAGTGTCCAACCTCTCATACAACTCATCATACTCCTTTTCTTTAGCCTTCACCACCTCTCTCTTCACTGTGTCCCTTATCTCTATGTACTCTTGTCTACTTTCTGCATCTCTCTGACTATCCCACTTCTTTGCCATCCTCTTCCTCTGTATACTCTCCTGTACTTCTCCATTTCAACAACAACAACAACATTTATTTATATAGCACATTTTCATACAAACAGTAGCTCAAAGTGCTTTACATATTAAAGAATAGAAAAATGAAAGACACAATTATAAAACAAAATAAATCAACATTAACATCGAAAAAGAGTAAGGTTCAATTGCCAGGGGGGACAGAAAAAACAAAAAAACTCCAGACGGCTGGAGAAAACCACCAGGTCTACTTTTCCTCCTTCCTCTTTCCAGATGTCATGCCAAGCACCCTTTTTGCTGTCACCCTTACTACATCTGCTGTAGTTGCCCAGCTGTCTGGTGACTCTTCATTGCCACCCAGTGCCCGTCTCACCTCCTCCCTGAACTCAACCCTGTAGTCTTCTTTTTTCAACTTCCACCATTTGATCCTTGGCTCTGCCCTCACTCTCTTCCTCTTCGTGATCTCCCACGTCATCCTACAGACCACCATCCTATGCTGCTTAACTACACTTTCCCCTGCCACCACTTTATAGTCTTCAGTCTCCTTCAGATCAACTCTTCTGCATAGGATGTCATCTACCTGTGTGCATCTTCCTACACTGTTGTACGTCACCCTGTGTTCCTCCCTCTTCTTATTCACCACAGCCATGCCCATCCTTTTCATAAATCCACTATCCTCTGACCTTCTTCATTCCTCTCCTTGACACCATACCTTCCCTTCACTAACATGCCCATTGAAATCCGCTCCAATCACCACTTTCTGTTCATCACTTCATCCAACTCACTCTAGAAATCTTCCTTCTCACCCATTGCACACCCAACTTGCGGTGCATATGCACTAACATTCATCATCACACCTTCAATTTCCAGCTTTATAATCATCACTCTCTCTGACACTCTTTTCACCTCCAAACACTCTTGACGTGCTGTTCCTTCAGAATAACACCTACCCCATTTCTCCTCCTATGCCCACCATGAGAGAACAATTTGAACCCACCTCTGATCCACCTGGCCTTACTCCCCTCTTCACACACAATATATCAACCTTCCTTCTCTCCATCATATCTGCTACCTCTCTCCCCTTACCAGTCATACTGCCAACATTCAAAGTTCCTTCCCTCAGTTCCGCTCTCTTTACCTTCCTCCTCTCCTCTATCCTATTGACACGTCTCCCCCTTCTTCATCTTCTTCTTCTTCGGCTTACAACAGCCCAATTTCTGCCAGCACCATGTTGGCTAACAGTATTGGTGGCGGTCGTTGTTAACCTGGTATGGAAATTGGTATTGTTGTCCGCAGATTAATTTGGCAAAATTTTACACCGGATGCCCTTCCTGTCATAACCCTCCCATATTAATCAGGGCTTGGGACCACCATGAAGAAACACATTGGTTTGTGCATCCCCTCTAGCTGAGATTCATAATGAACTCCAATGTTAGACACAGTAATGTCAGCCTCTCAACAAAATTCTCCCAACTCTCTTCTTGTAAATGTCTGGAAATCCTCTTTCTTTAGTCGAGTCACAAATCTTCAGACTGCAGTATGGAAAATTGTCAGGCTGCTGTGTGTTTGGTGAGGAGCTGGTTAGCCTGGCATCAAGAACTTTCTGGTAGGAGAACCCCTTTAACGCTTCTGGTGTTAATCCTTTCATTGTTCCCAGGTAATTTTCTGATTCTGCGTGTTGATTCTCTGTGTCTTCTGCTCACACAGGAGCAGCTGTTTCTGTCAGGCCTCTCTTCCATTCTCTTTCAGTTGTTTCCATTTTTCCACAAAGTTTCACAGGCAACGGTCAGAAGATCTGTGACTGGGAGTGAACAGGCAGGTTTAGGACTTTTATATAGCGCCTTTCATGGTGTGTAGTGAAGCAGCTTGCAGGGAGGACACAGTGGCTTCCTTCTTTTTTACACTCAGATCACAGGCAGGTCATGTAATTGGCATGGTGGTCCAGCATGCCAGGTGTGTTTGGGGTCATCTGAACTTTTTAATAATTATTAGCCACTTCTGTCCTTGTTAATCACAAGTGTACAATGTCAGTCAGCTTTTAAAATAATGAGATAGAAACAGTTCAGATATCCCATAATATTCTACATATGGACTCCCTGCATGCAATGTGTTCCTTTTATTAACTAAGCTGTCATGCTGAGTGGATGGTGGTCACCTGATGCAGGACCACCACAGGTGTTGCCGTCCCATACCTGTCTCAGGTGTGCAGGTGGAGTTGAGGGCGGCTCTTAAAGTCTCCTGTGAGTGGAATGAAGGAAGCGTCACGGAGTGGATATCTCGGCTCTCTGGTGTAATTCTTTACATGTCTTTCCTTTACAGAGGTACCACCAGTCCCCTCTATATTGCCAAACAAGGAGCCTGTTGAATCCACAGAGGGACACCTGGAGGTCGGCAGATCTTCACTCTGCTTTACACTTCACAAGCCCCCTTTGCCCCTCTCCTGACCCCTGCATCCTTTGAAACTTGAAATAAACGTTTCCTTCTAGCATGAATTCTGATCTCAGCCTCATCTTTATTGTGTGTTTCTCTAATTTTCATACAAAGTGACCTCCAAATCATGACTGCATACCACAGATCTTTCCAGATTTCCACATTGTAAGGCCTGGTAGGTGTGACGGCTCTTTCTAGTGACACTGCTGGATGCTGCGCCTGCCACTGGAGGATTTCATAAGTGACTTTTCTGCATAGGGCCTTTGTATTGTGAATTTCATGTTGTCCACTAGGTGGCCTCACAGGCAGGGTGGCTCCCTAAATGACAAAGGTCATCATGAACACCTGATTTTGCTCCATTTCTGTCCACTGCGAGTCATGACAAGTGCAGTGACTCACTAAGCTCGCAGAGTGTCACTCTTAGTGGCTGAATGTGCCACCTTAACATTTTTGATTTTAAATAAATTTGCACAACCTTCGGGAAACATGTTGTCACTTTGCTGTTATGGGTTTTTTTGAGTGTAGATTGGTGAATAAGAATGGCACATTAATCCTTTAAAAGTACATTTACAACACAATATAGTGTGCAAAATGTTAAAGGGGGCTATGATGGAACGTCAAGGATGGTCCAGTATTGTGACTAGGGTGGCTGCCAGTTCTTTGGCTGGATGGCAAGCCTTCTAGGAAGGACAAAAAGTGGCTGCTGCTGGTAGTTATGTCTGCCTCCCCGTCCCTAGTGCACACGATGGCAGCATCTCACTGGTGGAGACCTGCAAAGCAGGCTGGGAGTTGAAGTCAAGTCAAGTCAAACTTTATTTAAACAGTACAAATCTGAGGCAAAGTTCTGCAAAAAAAAAGAAACAAAAGGCAGTTAAATATATTTACATATATCTATACATATGAAAATCTATACATATACATATATTCACATATAGACACACACACATATACAGTATATATATATATATATCCATCAATCCATCCATCCATCCTCTTCCGCTTATCCGAGGTCGGGTCGCGGGGCAGCAGCTTAAGCAGAGAGGCCCAGACTTCCCTCTCCCGGCCACTTCTTCCAGCTCTTCCGGAGAATCCCAAAGGCGTTCCCAGGCCAGCCGGAGACATAGTCCCTCCAGCGTGTCCTGGGTCTTCCCCGGGGCCTCCTCCCGGTTGGACGTGCCCGGAACACCTCACCAGGGAGGCGTCCAGGAGGCATCCTGATCAGATGCCCGAGCCACCTCATCTGACTCCTCTCGATGCTCTACTCTGAGCCCCTCCCGGATGACTGAGCTTCTCACCCTATCTTTAAGGGAAAGCCCAGACACCCTGCGGAGGAAACTCATTTCAGCCGCTTGTATTCGCGATCTCGTTCTTTCGGTCACTACCCATAGCTCATGACCATAGGTGAGGGTAGGAGCGTAGATCGACTGGTAAATTGAGAGCTTTGCCTTACGGCTCAGCTCCTTTTCACCACGACAGACCGATGCAGAGCCCGCATCACTGCGGATGCCGCACCGATCCGCCTGTCGATCTCACGCTCCATTCTTCCCTCACTCGTGAACAAGACCCGAGATACTTGAACTCCTCCACTTGGGGCAGGATCTCTCCCCCAACCCTGAGAGGGCACTCCACCCTTTTCCGGCTGAGGACCATGCTCTCGGATTTGGAGGTGCTGATTCTCATCCCAGCCGCTTCACACTCAGCTGCGAACCGATCCAGAGAGCTGAAGATCACGGCCTGATGAAGCAAACAGGACAACATCATCTGCAAAAGCAGTGACCCAATCCTGAGTCCACCAAACCGGACCCCTTCAACACCCTGGCTGCGCCTAGAAATTCTGTCCATAAAAGTTATGAACAGAATCGGTGACAAAGGGCAGCCCTGGCGGAGTCCAACTCTCACTGGAAGCGGGCTCGACTTACTGCGGCAATGCGGACCAAGCTCTGACACCGGTTGTACAGAGACCGAACAGCTCTTATCAGGGGTCCGGTACCCCATACTCCCGAGCACCCCCACAGGATTCCCGAGGGACACGGTCGAATGCCTTTTCCAAGTCCACAAAACACATGTAGACCGGTCGGGCAAACTCCCATGCACCCTCCAGGACTCTGCTAAGGGTGAAGAGCTGGTCCACTGTTCCGCGACCAGGACTAAAACCACACTGTTCCTCCTGAATCCGAGGTTCACTATCCGACGGACCCTCCTCTCCAGAACCCCGAATAGACTTTTCCAGGGAGGCTGAGGAGTGTGATCCCTCTATAGTTGGAACACACCCTCCGGTCCCCTTTTAAAGAGGGGACCACCACCCCGTCTGCCAATCCAGAGGCACTGTCCCGATGTCCATGCGATGTTGCAGAGACGTGTCAACCAAGACAGTCCTACAACATCCAGAGCCTTAAGGAACTCCGGCGATCTCATCCACCCCGGGCCCTGCCACCAACGAGGTTTTTGACCACCTCGGTGACTTCAGTCCCAGAGATGGGAGAGCCCACCTCAGAGTCCCCAGGCTCTGCTTCCTCATTGGAAGGCATGTTAGTGGGATTGAGGAGGTCTTCAAGTACTCCTCCCACCGACCCTAACGTCGAAGTGAGGTCAGCAGCGCACCATCCCCACCATATACGGTGTTGACACTGCACTGCTTCCCCTCCTGAGACGCCGGACGGTGGACCAGAATCTCCTCGAAGCCGTCCAAAGTCGTTCTCCATGGCCTCTCCAAACTCCTCCCATGCCCGAAGTTTTGCCTCAGCAACAACCGAAGCCGCGTTCGCTTGGCCTGCCGGTACCTATCAGCTGCCTCCAGAGACCCACAGGACAAAAAGTCCTATAGGACTCCTTCTTCAGCTTGACGGCATCCCTCACGCCGGTGTCCACCAACGGGTTCGGGATTGCCGCCACGACAGGCACCACCACCTTGCGGCCACAGCTCCGGTCAGCCGCCTCAACAATAGAGGCACGGAACATGGCCCATTCGACTCAATGTCCCCACCTCCCTCGGGACGTGGTTAAAGTTCTGCCGGAGGTGGGAGTTGAAGCTACTTCTGACAGGGGACTCTGCCAGCCGTTCCCAGCAGACCCTCACAACACGCTTGGGCCTACCAGGTCTGACCGCATCTTCCCCACCATGAAGCCAACTCACCACCAGGTGGTGATCAGTTGACAGCTCCGCCCCTCTCTTCACCCGAAGTGTCCAAGACATATGGCGCAAGTCCGGCGACACGACCACAAAGTCGATCATCGACCTGAGGCCTAGGGTGTCCTGGTGCCAAGTGCACATATGAACACCCTTATGCTTGAACATGGTGTTCGTTATGGACAATCCATGACGAGCACAGAAGTCCAATAACAAAACACCGCTAGGTTCAGATCGGGGCCATTCCTCCCAATCACGCCCTTCCAGGTCTCACTGTCATTGCCCACGTGAGCATTGAAGTCTCCCAGCAAAACGAGGGAATCCCCAGAAGGTATGCCCTCTAGCAACCCTCCAGAGACTCCAAAAGGGTGGATACTCCAAACTGCTGTTAGAGCATACGCACAAACAACAGTCAGGACCCTTCCCCACCCGAGGTGGAGGGAGGCCACCCTCTCTCCACGGGTAAACCCCAATGCACAGGCTCCAAGTCGGGGCAATAAGTATGCCCACACCTGCTCGGCCTCTCACTGGGGGCAACTCCAGAGTGGTAGAGAGTCCAGCCCCTCTCAAGGAGATTGGTTCCAGAGTCCAAGCTGTGCGTTCAGGTGAGTCCGACTATATCTAGCCGGAACCTCTCGACCTCGCGCACTAGCTCAGGCTCCTTCCCCTTCAGAGAGGTGACATTCCACGTCCCAAGAGCCAGTTTCTGTAGCCGAGGATCAGACCGCCAAGGTCCCGCCCGCCACCACCCAACTCACACTGCACCCAACCTCCTTGGCCCCTCCCATAGGTGGTGAGCCCATAGGGAGGAGGACCCACGTTACCTCTTCGGGCTGTGCCCGGCCGAGCCCCATGGGTGTAGGCCCAGCCACCAGGCGCTCGCCATCGAGCCCCACCTCCAGGCCTGGCTCCAGAGGGGGCCCCGGTGACCAGCGTCCGGCAAGGGAAAGCGTCGTCCACAGTTTTATTTTCATTGGAGGTTTATTGAACCGCTCTTTGTCTCATCCTCACCTAGGACCAGTTTGCCTTGGTGGCCCTACCAGGGCATAAAGCCCCGGACAACATAGCTCCTAGGATCATTGGAACACGCAAACCCCTCCACCACGATAAGGTGATGGTTCAAGGAGGAGTATATATATATATATACAGTGCTCAGCATAAATGAGTACACCCCACTACATTTGTCAGAAAACCTTTAGTTTCTTTTCAGTATCAACATTTTCATTATATATCAAGGCACAGCTGAGGATGTGAGG
>NW_024386678.1:0-6863 GCF_016835505.1 Polypterus senegalus
AAAAAAAAAAATTTTTTTTTTTTTAAAACTTTTTCTTTTAAAAGCATTTTTTTTCCCGGTTTTTCCCCGACCCGAAAATTTTTTGGTTTTTTTTGGGGGGGTTTGCCCATGGTTTTTTTTAAAAAAAATTTTTTCCTCCTTTCCCCTTTTTTTTTTTTTTTCCCCTTTGTTTTAAAACCCGGGTTTGGGTTTTTTCCATTCCCCCCCCGGGTTTTGGGGGTAAAATTTATTTTCCAAATAGTTTAAAAAAAAATTTGGGGCCCTGGAAAATTCCGGGCCCCCAAAGAGAGTTGGGGGAAATTCCATTTTTTTTTCCGGGAAGAAATTTTTTTTTTTCCAAAAGTTTTTCAAGGTTTTTTTTTATATTTTTTTTTTTTCCCCTTCCTAAAAATTTTTTTTTTTTTTTTAAATTTTTTTTTTGGAGGGAAAAAAAGTAATTTCTTTTAAAAAATTAAAAAAAACCATTTGAATATTTTTCCCCCGGGGGGCCCGACCCGGGACCTTTTTCCCTCTAAAACTGGCAAACCCCAAACCCCAAAAATTTTGGGGTTTTGTTTTATTTTTTAAATTTTTTCAAATCATTATTTTATTATTATCATCTTTTTTCCCAAATTATTTTTGGGTTTTTGTTTGAAAAAATTTCCTTCCCCCCAAAGGCTTTTCCCAAAAAATAAAACTTTTTTAAAAAAACCCACCTTTTTTTTTTTTTTATTTCTTTTCTTTTTAAATAAAGGGAAATCTTCTTTTTTTTTTTTTTTAAATTTTTTCCCCCAACTCTCTTCGTTAAGTGGTTTAAAGTTCAATTTCCTTTTTATTTTTGAGGGGTTTTTTTATTTAAATTTTTAGAAACCATCCAAAAAAAAAATTAAATCCTTTTTTTTACTTGAGACCGAAAGGTTTTTTTTTTTGGGGGGTTTAGCTCCCAGCTACTTATTTTCAGATTAAGAGTCATTTCCTTCAGGAAAGACTAACACGTGCGCTGAACCCACGACCCTGAATTGGTCTATGCTCCGTGACAAGCTGAGCAGAAATGGGTGTACCACGTGCCTCTGTCAGATTTATATGGAGTGAGTTAATTGGCTCGCCATGCCTGCTCACTAGTGCTCGGATGAGTCACAGACGTTGCATTTTTAAAAGAAACATTTGGGCGTTTGCAACGAAGTTAACCATCCTCCTGCTCTGAGAGATTGTGCGATCCATCGATAATCTGCGCTATTGTCAACTTCACGCTAATGTGGACGGATAGGCAATCCGTCCTATTTGTGGCCTGTTGGTGTCAGTTACCCTACAGTTACAGCTGAGAGGTATGAAATTAAAGCGGCTCGTGGATACACTTCCATGTTAACTGCCACGAGAGAACTGTGACCTTGAACTTATTTTACCACATGGTTTCTTTCCTAAGACTGACTGATATATATTTTGTTTTCTTCCCTTCAGGAAAGTTAAATGGGGCAATGGATTTTATATTTATTCATTTGTTTATTTCCTTCTCTCTCTCTCCCTCTCTCTCTCTCTCTCTCTCTCTCTGTGTCTATCTCTCTGTGTGTTTTTGAAACTTTGACATGTACAGTTTGCTTAGAATGAAAGGGTAAAACGTGAATATAATTCTATCTTTTAAAATAGATTGTAAAGAGAAATATGCTATCTTGCACAGATTACTTTGCTATAAATTGCTCACAGACTGAGGGCTGCACTTGAGTGTTCTGGATGGACTGTCATTTTGTCTACTCTGGGTGAATGATGGGCGATATTCATTTCAATTAAAGTTGCGAGGCAAAACTGAATAGAAAGTTTGTTGAATGTTAAATAAATGTTTTTCTCTAAAACTCAATTAGTTTTAATTTAAATGTAAAATCATGCGGATGAATGAAAAACCCTAAAGGTAAGTATGCGATGGAAACAAACCTTAAACAAGTAACCAGTGTTGATAATATTGCTGCTGGCCCTGCGAGGATCGAACCCGCGACCTTGGCGTTATTAGCACCCGCTCTAACTCAACTGAGCTAACCAGGCCAATCTGCCCCATCAAACCTCTTGTTAAAAATCTGTCCTTTCACTGCTTTAAATTTGCGATCGATCTGTCTATCATCTATCTATCTATCTATCTATCTATCTATCTATCAATCTATCTATCATTTCCGAGTTCATCATGTGGTTTTCCTTGTCCATGAATCCGAGGATACCTTCTATACAGCATATAAGAAGCGTGACGAAAATGAAAATCAATTTATTCTAAGCAATCCACTCTTTAATCATTGTTTGATAATTTCTCTCCTTCATTTCTTTTCATATCACAGTGAAGAGACGGAAAGGCTGTTCTTTTTTTTTTTTTGGCAAACGTTCATGTCTCCACACAGACAATGGCTAAGCGTTACGTTCAAGACTGGATCAAATCTAAAGTCTCAATTTTCACCATTTCTGTACTTTGAGCAGTTGTTTCCTGCACTCTCTGCATTCATTTATTGAAACCTGGGATATCAGACAAATGAAAAGTTCAGAATAGCACGATGTGGACATTTTGTTACTTGCTAGACTCTTGCAGCGTGTAGGCCTATTTAAGTTTGGATAGACTTTGTGAATCGATCGCTAGACTTATCTTGCGAATTTTCAGATTAAGAAGTCATTTCCTTCAAGGAAAAGGACTAAACCATACTGATGGGCTCGAACCCACGACCTGAGATAGAGTCTCATACTCTACCGACTGAGCTGCAGACCTAAAATGGTGTACCACGTGCCTCTGTCAGATTATATGGAAGTGAATTAATTTGGCAATCTGTCACTGCTGATTATCCAGTTCTTTAAATGACATTCCCCTTCTAGATGTAACATCTCCTGCTTCTGAATAATTTCATAATGAAACGGATTGTACTTCACTATTAAGAGATGTATCCGTCATATCTGTTGATTACTCCGAAGTTAACTAGGATGGATTAATCTTCTGGTCACTTAGTTAACTCAAAATCGTCATAACTTCTTTTCCCAAGTTCTTTCTAAACTCTATATTAAGTTTTGTTTAACCTTCAGGAAATAAATGGGGTAATTTTAAAAATTAAATTAGCATTGCTTTTTTACTTCTCTCTCCCTATCCCTCTCTCTTCTCTCCAGGCTTTGACTTTTTGCTTTGAAACTTTTGACTGTCATTGCTTAATTGCGAGGTAAAACTGATAATCTATCTTTTAAAATAGATTTAAAGAATATGCTTCAAAATTACTTTTAATAAATGTTCAGCTGGCTTAAATCTGTATCTAGGACTCTTATTATCTATGTGAATATTGACTCATTCTTTCATACAGTTCACAACTATATTTTTAATGATAAATCCTAATCTCATAACACAAGCTTATGTTAAAAAAATCTCAATTTAAAACACCTTTAAATGTTGTATTCTTCCTCATCTTTAACAAGTATCAGGTCGTATTTCTTCTTTGCAACATCTTTCTACATTTCCAATTCATGTGTTTACTTCAACTGAACCAATCTCATCACATTAAAATCTGATTTAAAATGATTAATTCATTCTATTACTATCATCTATAAAATTATAATTTCATCTATTTTTTCTTCAGATATTCAGCGGAAGGCCATTATTTGTTATTTTAAACGGTCACACTAGACATATGTAAGTTTATGAAATGGATCAAATCTAAACAATCCACTTCTTCTTTGACATTGTTTCCTGCATCTCATCTCAATGAAACGGAAGTCCAATGAAAATTAATGAGCACGTTGCTTTTATGAAGAAACTTAGTCGCGCCTGTAATCTAAAGTTGATTAAACTTCTTTAGAAACTTTTGCTTTTGATTAATCATTCCTTCAAGAATGGACTCACTATCAGGCTTTCAATCAGCGAATGTAGCTTGTCAACTCTGATCTTGGCGGCATGCAGAAGTTACAGTTGAGTTAAGTATAATTAACGCTTATCCTTCCGTTAATGCCTTAGATTCACATGACGTTCATTTTTAAAAAACATTTCTTTCAAATTGTAACTTCTCTCCCAGAAATAATGGAGATTTATTTATATGTATTCTACTTCACCATCGTCTCTTTGTTCTAATGCTTATGTAGTTAACCTTGACAGTAAGGTTAAATGAAAGTGAAGGAATTACCTTCTAATCTGAGAGCTATTATTTGCACAGTTCTTTCTAAATCACGATTGAATTTTATTTCATGTTGGAATGGATTTTTAACTCTGTCATTAGCTCTTCATTATATTGCCTGCATCTATAATTCTGATTTATCAATGTTTTTCAATCATAGTTTTATTAGAAATGAGGCAACTGAATAAATTACTAGTTTAATGTAACAAGATTAAAGCATACGTTTGTAATAACATCGCCGGAACTTGCGTTTACTGCGCTTTGTAACTGATCGCAATGTCATCATTTCCATTAAATTGTCCTTTCAGGCAACTGAATGAAATTTTTGAATTATTATTTCTTTCCATTAAGCATGATTTATTTTTTCTTGTTTTTTTCTCTCATATCTTTTTTTTCTTCTTTCTTTTTTTCTTTCTCGTGAAAGTGTTTTTTATCTTTCAAAATAGTATTAAAAGATATTACTTCATACTTTGTATATATGCTAGTTCTATGTCTCTTTTTATCTAATAAAAGATTTAATTAAGTTCTAAAAATCAATAGTTTTAATTTAAATGTAAAATCATGCAGGATGAATGAAAACCCAAGGTAAGTATGATGGAAACAAACCTTAAACAAGTAACCAGTGTTGATAATATTGCTGCTGGTCTGCACGGGATCGAACCACACCTTGGCTATTAGCACCACGCTTCAACCAACTGAGCTAACCGCCAATCTGCCCCATCAAACCTCTTGTTAAAAATCTGTCCTTCACTGCTTTAAATTTCGATCTATCTATCTTCTATCATCTATCATCTATCATCTATCTATCTATCTATCTATCTATCTACTATCAATCTTTCTATCATTTCCGAGTTCATCATGTGGTTTTCCTTGTCCATGAATCCGAGGATACCTTCTGTGCAGCATATAGAAGAAGCTGACGAAAATGAAAATCAATTTATTCTAAGCAATCCACTCTTTAATCATTGTTTGATAATTTCTCCTTCATTTCTTTTCATATCACAGTGAAGAGACGGAAAGGCTCTTTTTTTTTTTTTTTGGAAAACGCTCATGTCTCCACACAGACAATGGCTAGCTTTCGTTCAAGACTGGATCAAATCTAAAGTCTCATTTCACATTTCTGTACTTTGAGCAGTTGTTTCTGAACTCTGCATTCATTTATTAACCTGATATCGCAATAAAGTTGAATAGAGATTGACATTTGTTACTTGCTAGACTCTTCAGTATAGCTATTTAAGTTTGATAGAGCTTGACAATACGATCGCTAGACTTATCTTGTAATTTTCAGATTAAAAGTCATTTCTTAAAGGAAAAGGATAAACGCCCAACGGCTCAACCCACCCTAGATTAAGAGTCTCATGCTCTAGACTGAGCTAGCCGGGCCACAGAAATGGGTGACCACGCCTCTGTCAGATTTTATGGAAGTGAATTAATTGGCTTGCCTGCCGCTCACTAGTGCTGCGATGAGTCACAGCGTTGCATTTTAAAAGAACATTTGCGTGCTTGCAACAGAAGTTAACCATCCTCCTCTCTGAGAGTTGTGCATCCATCATAATCTGCTATTGTCAACTTCACGCAGTAATGTGGACGGATGAGGCAATCCCGTCCATTTGTGGCTGTTGAGTGTCAGCTTACCCTACAGTTACAGCTGAGAGTATGAAATTAAACGCGTGGATACATTCCATGTTAACTGCCCACGAAGAACTGTGACCTTGAACTATTTTACCACATGGTTTCTTTCCTAAGACTGACTGATATAATATTTTGTTTCTTCCTTCCAGGAAAGTTAAATGGGGCAATGGATTTTATATTTATTCATTTGTTATTTCCTTCTCTCCTTCTCCTCTCTCTCTCTCTCCTTGTCTATCTCTGTGTTTTTGAAACTTTGCATGTACAGTTTGCTTAGAATGAAAGGGTAACGGAATATAATTCTATCTTTTAAAATAGATTGTAAAGAGAGAATATCGTATCTTGCACAGATTACTTTGCTATAAATTGTACAGACTGAGGGCTGACTTGAGTGTTCTGGATGGACTGTCATTTTTGTCTACTCTGGGTGAATGATGGAGCGATATTCATTTCAATTAAAGTTGCCGGCAAAACTGAATAGAAAGTTTGTTGAATGTTAAATAAATGTTTTTCTCTAAAACTCAATTAGTTTAATTTAAATGTAAAATCTGCAGGATGAATGAAAACCCTAGGTAAGTATGCATGGAAACAAACCTAAACAAGTAACAGTGTTGATAAATTGCTGCTGGCCCGTACGGATCAACCCCACCTTGGCGTTTTTAACACGCCTAACCAACTGAGCTAACCGCCAACTGCCCCATCAAACCTCTTGTTAAAAAATCTGTCCTTTCACTGCTTTAAATTCTGACATCATCTATCATTATCTATCTATCTATCTATCTTCATCAATCTTTCTATCATTTCCGAGTTCATCATGTGGTTTTCCTTGTCCATGAATCCGAGATACCTCTTGCAGCATATAGAAGAACGTGACAAATGAAAATCAATTTATTCTAGCAACCACTCTTTAATCATTGTTTGATATCCTCCTTCATTTCTTTTCATATCACAGTGAAGAGACGGAAAGTCGTTCTTTTTTTTTTTTTGGCAAACGTTCATGTCTCCACACAGACAATGCTGTTCGTTCAAGACTGGATCAAATCTAAAGTCTCAATTTCACACTTTCTGTACTTTGAGCAGTTGTTTCCTGCACTCTGCATTATTTATTGAAACCTGGGTATCAGACAAATGAAAGTT
>NW_024386679.1:0-13404 GCF_016835505.1 Polypterus senegalus
CTTTGTTTCCAGGCTGGATTACTGAATTCCTTGGGACCTTGGCAAGAGATCCAGAGACTCCAGTACATTCGAAAGCTGCAGGGTCCTGATAGGGTCAGCATCCACATCCTCTATCTTGAAAACCTTCACTGGCTCCCTGTACCACTTAGAATTGAGACAAGGTTTCCCTCCTTACCCATCAGTGCATTTATGGATCTGCTCCCTGTATTTACAGGAACTCCTTATCCCTCATACTTCCTCACGCACCCTCCGCTCTGTGCATACTCAACACTCTTCAAGTTCCCAGAACTAAACTTAGCAGTATAGGGTGATAGAGCCTTTTCTTCGGTGGCGAGGGCTGTGGAATTCCCTCCCACTACTTGAGAGACCCACAGTCGATCGATGCCTTCAAACAAAACCTAAAAACTTATCTTTTTAGAAAGGCTTTTTGTTAAATTATTTCTATAGATTTTTTTGTTTGTTAATTTTATTCTTATTTTGTAGCACTTTGAGATTGTTAAATATAAAGCGCGATATAAATAAAATCTATTATTATTATTATTATTATAACCTCCAATAGCGTCCCTTGTATGAAATCAACTGGGCAATCAAACTGAGGAAGCATGTAACCTAAAATTAAAGACCCATTGTCCCCAGAAAGCGGCAAACCAGCAAAAATCCATGATATATATTTAGAGTGCTTACATTTAAAATCCGATAGAGTGAAGCCGTGAAAGTCGTAGGTTATATAGTGAGGGATTACTGTACAAGGAAATGTATTTTTCAAATACCTGAATCTTGTTTGTTTTTTATCCATTGTTTTAACAAAGTGTTTCATAAGTCTAAGTTTTATATGCAGATGAGAAAGGTACACATTCTCAAGGTCAACAAGTGGACTGTTTATGAGAATTTTTGTTTTGTAACAAGTGAGGTATGTTTCAGCCACTCTTTCCGATCATAGGTATTCCTCCTGACCAAACATGTTTCAACCATCCTAGTCTGCTGTACCGATTAATTTGTCCTACCCTCTATCTTTCTCTTAACAGGGGATTTATAGTAATATAAAATGAATGTAATATTATTAATTGAAAAATCTATATTGACATGTTAATATTTTTATTGCACAATGGCACTAAATCAGAGCCATCCCTTTCTAGACATAGATCATGCACAGTGTGTGGGGCCTGTGATTAGAGTACAAATGTGGAAATACAGTAAGAAGCTTCTTTGCATAAAGTACTTAAATGGTTTGGTATACGTGAGATAGATAGATAGATAGATAGATAGATAGATAGTATTACATTGTTCCCAAGTGGGATATTTAGCTTTTTTTCAGAAATTCATGAAATATTATAACAAGTAACAACATCAAATGAGAATTACAAAACCGAAGAACTTGGCTAAAGATAAGATTCCAGTAAATATAATTACAGTAGCAAAGCCTTTACACTACATATTAAATATTTGTGATTACGCGGAGAGAAAAAAATTGAAACATCTGCAGGAGAGCTAGCTAAATAAGTAGTAAAACAGACAGAAACTAGCAGAAGAAAAATGAGGTAGTGTGGCAGTTAAGATGATTCATTTGAAGCAAAAGTTAATTTGCTTTTTAGACAGAACATCAAAGGAAGCTATTTAGTAGGTTTGGAATGTTCCAGTAAGTATATTCAATGTTGATGTAAAATAAATATATTCAAATAAAAAAAAAGGAATTAGAGGAAGACGCATTAAATGAGTATGTTATGTATCATCTGAATGGATTAGAAAGAGAAAGCAGTTGAATCTCCTTTAATCTGAAAACTTTGTATGACTAATGAATAGAAACTAGGTGATTCATGCAGATAAGTAACTAGTAGTGGTCTGGAAATATGCTTTAACATTTATAAATTTTGTTTTGTATTATCTTATTTTAAAGTCAGTACTCTCAAAATTGCAAGTCAGTTGCTTGGTATTGAAACAAGTAACATTCTTTACCTTTCAAAAGAAAAAAAGGAATAGTTTTGAAGCACACTATGTCAATCTTCTGGCCTAAGCCCATACAAAATAATGGCAAACAGTGCTGCATATTGTAATTTGTAAAGCCATTTAGCAAACTTGAACTAGAAACAGCATTTGGAAACTGAAACTCATACAGAAACTAAAACTAAAAAAGAGAAAGATTATTGTATTTAATTAACATAGGCTCTTAAAGAGCAAATGCTCACTGACAATCAACTAGTTTATACAGTGGGATGCAAAAGTTTGGGCAACCTTGTTAGTAGTCATTATTTTCCTGTATAAATCGTTGGTTGTTACGATATAAAAATGTCAGTTAAATATATCATATAGGAGACACAACAGTGATATTTGAGAAGTGAAATGAAGTTTATTGGATTTACAGAAAGTGTGCAATAATTGTTCAAACAAAATCAGGGAGGTGCACAAATTTGGGCACCGTTGTCATTTTATTGATTCCAAAACTTTTAGAACTAATTATTGGAACTCAAATTGGCTTGGTAAGCTCAGTGACCCCTGACCTACATACACAGGTGAATCCTATAGTGAGAAAGCATTTTTGTAATAGGGATCTAAGAGTTTTGAAATAAGTCAAAATTCTCAATTTAAGAAGTGTTTCATTAGTAGGATTTTCTAAGGGATTTACTAAAATAAATTCTTAACTTGAATTAAAGTGAGAGCTTTGTATTTGTTTGCATGTTTGATGAGCATACAGACCTTGATTGTAAAAATTATGTTACTTTTACTGTGTGTCAAAACTGCATGTCATTTGCTGGGGCCAGCAAGACTGATACTTGATCTCTTTCTATTCACCAACCTATTCCAGGAAAATCCACAAGTTAATACTGGGAATACCTGTTAAACATCTTAGATTCATGAGTACCGATTTGGGTAGTAACACTTCAATGAATGAAACCTGTTATCTTTACAACGGTTGATAAACACGGAATGTAACTTGAACACAACAATCCTCCAAATACAAACCTGATTGAAAGAAATAATGATAATCAAATCCTTGATGACAGCAACACTCATAACAGTCACAAACTATTACATTGACAATCATATTACGCTATTTTTAAAATGTTTCCTTTTCTTTTTCATAACTTTCATACTTCTCCGCTGCGAAGCGTGGGTATTTTGCTAGTTACTGATAAAACTGAACCTGAACCTTATGTTATTCTTATTTTAAGTTATTTACTTTAAACTTTACTTTAGCACATTCTTTTTTATGGCTCATTGTCTGCACTGGACATTTATCATTTGCTGATTCTTTTGAGTTCAAACTAAATCATTATGTGAGGACAAATGCTTCTCATTCATTTGAGTTTCAGAACATATCAATACCTGAGAACAAGTCACACCTCTCTTCTTTATTTGGCACAAATAAGCTGCAGTTTTCATTCACTTGTGATTCTATATCATCTTATTTTAATTATACGAATTTAACTGTGTTTGTTATGAGTTCTGTAGTGAAAGGTGAAATGTGTTCTAATGAACTGAATGAACACCCTACAGTTAAGGGTGATGCAGAAGTTTAAAGTTACAAACCTGTTCAACAGTTATGTGATCTCACTGGCATTGAAGTCAAATCACATGGTCGCTCAGTCAATCAGTCTTGTAATTCCACTGCCTTAGTTAGGTTCATTTGGGCACATTTATAATGTCCATTTGTTTGGGAAACAAATCTGCACCACTGTTGTCATTAATCATGTAGAATGGGATACCTTGACCAGCCTTGATTTCAGTATTTGGACACTGCTTTCTCATTTGGAAAGAAACTCAGATATACCTTCCCTGTGAGACCCTTTCTTGTTTACATTAAAACCAAATACAAATAAAAACTGCTGAAAGAAAAACCATTTACCATGACATTGCTAAAACATGTAGATTATGGGGCTTAGATGATTTTTGACAGATATTTTCCACTTAAAAGGGATGGCTTTCATTGGAAAATACTAATCCACATTGAATTTTATTTAGGTGTCAGACTGTATTCAGTTGTAATCCTGCCAGCAAAGATTAATAAAATCTGTCAAGTATAACTGTCTTTAGCTCAAATAAATATCTCCTTCCTAGACATTCTACTTTTACAAAATTGCTTTGTTAATCTTAACATTATCATACATCAAAACAACGGTGTTCTGCAAAAACAGCAAACATTTTTATGAGTACCTATGCTATACAATTAATTCTCTGTATGGTATATATACATTTTATTTGACAAGTAATTAAAATGCAGTGACCTAAAAGAAGAAGAACACACACATTATTTTGTTATTTTATTTAGCGTGTTGTACTGATTGAAAACTAAGCTATAGCTAAAAGGTGCATTTCTCCTTTAGAAAACAAGGCTGCATATGACAGATATTTTCAGACAATTATATTTTTGAAATTACTGTCCCAAAAATACCCTGTCAAAGTAAGATCTACGCCTTGCATATGTGATAGTTCTCTCTCTGGGGCAGCTGTCCTCAGTACAAGTATACTACTGGTCTCATTACGTACACAGGCTAATTATGGAGTAACTGTTGCAGCTACTGGCTATAAAATGAAAAATAAACATTTTGGTACATGGATGCTATAGTGGAAAACATCCATAAGACTGCCTGAAAAAGGAAGAAGTGCAGAGCATGAAAGAACTTAATTCATCCCAGACTTTGCACAGTTGTTTTGGAGTAAATGCCTGCTTTAACAAGTTCCTATATAATCATTGATATGGGAAAGTGCTAAACAAACAGAAAAGGCAGTAGTCCTAAACAAAAAGCAAGCAGTAGCACAAAACAATAAACATGCCCAAGCTCTGTTGCAGCACCAGCAAAAGCAGTAGCTATTGCTATAAATCATTCAGCAAAAGCACAGTTACTGACAGAAGAAAATTCTTGAAAGTTTCAACATAATTGAATCATAAAACTAGAGATGCACATTAGAAAAAGACCAAAGAGCTAATGATCTGAACATGTTTCCAGGTCTGCTTGTTTAAAGTCCCAAAATGGCTGTGTGATAATTTGATTTATTTTAGAATGTTTTCCTTTGCTCTTAGAAGGGTATTTAATTTTCATTCTGGGATTTTCTTAAATTAAAATTTTGTTTCAGTTTCAATTTAGCATAGTTGAAATTATTTCATTGTTCACTGTGTCACCATTTTGTTTTATACGTGTGTTAACATTTTGCAGATGGTTTGTGTGTATTGCTACTGTGTTTCTATGCTATGGATTACAGGAAGTGCATTGTGCATAATGGCAATGTTGCAATTGTATAGCTTCAATGTCATGCATTACCTGGTTGGTCAAGATTACAGATTGAAACAGAATTTCGAGTGTGAGTCTTTATGATTTGTGATTTAGTATTCCTGGCTTTTTCTGACTGTATTTTAGTGCTTTGGCTAATAATTAATAATTTCATTGAGTGTATCTCTGACACCTTGGCTCATTGACTCATTTCATAATTCTCCTTATGTCATCCATGGAAACGGCAAATTAATCCTGTTGTGGGCACTTGTACAGGATGGACTTTGTTATCATAATCAAGAATAGTAAGCAAAAAGTTCATCAGGGAGAGAAAATGTGTAAGCAACTCAATTAGGATTCATCTTGTACTTCTTGATTTGTTGTATTCTTTTCCAGTTTTTCACTATATTGATTACAACGTTTTGCCTTCCTGAGTTCATACCTTGCTGTATGTTTCATGTTTCCAATCCAATGTCACTGGTAATCACTGATTTATTTTTAGGAAGTGAGTGGATTGTTTTCATAGCCACACAGTTATCCATGTACTGTATTTCTATGATGACTATTGCACTGTCTAAAGATGTCCCAGTTTACTGTATTAAAACATTCCTGGAGGTTGTTGTTTGCCTGTTCTGTTCAGTAATGAACAACTTTTCTTACAGTCTTCTCACAAATTAGTCTGTACTTATGAGCTAGAAAGACAGAGAAATTTATGCTGTTGCTATTACTAAACCCTAAGACAACTTTCTCCTGATATCCTTAGCCCCTGTAGGCAGAAAAAAAATTAGCTCTTAACAGAGCTACACTATTTTCTAACTTTAAGTTAAATTGAGTTATTGATAGATAAAAGGGTGTGTTGGTTGTTGGGCAAGATGAAAGGGAGTAGACGTTCCTGACTTTGATTTTACAGTAATCTATGCTATATAGCACTTCGACTTTCTGCTCACTCATGTTTTAAATGTAAGCACATCTAAATATATATCAGGATTTTAAGCTGGTTCGCGATTTCTGCTGACAATAGATCTTTTAATTTAGGTTACATAGTTTGATTGCCCAGTTGATTTCATACAAGGGACGCTATTGGCGGATGGCTTAGAAGCTACCCAATCAGAGCATGTATTACATATTAACTAAAACTCCTCAATGCTATAAGATATGCTTCTCGGCGGGCTTGTTTTGTTTGCTTCTCTCTGTCTCTCTCCTCTCTCTGCCTGACGGAGGGTTGTGAGCAGAGGGGCTGTTTACACAGTGGCTGTTTGCCTAGAAGATAGGACGCTCCTCTACAAAATGCAACGCTTTATCGCGTGCTTCTGTATACTTAAAAGCACTTATTGATTTTTGATTGTTTGCTTTTCTTAGTAGCCGCCTTCTCTGACATTATCTGCTCTTCAAGGTGCTCCTTTGAAGATAAGATATGTTTGCATTATTTTAATTGTGAGAAAGAACTGCCATCTCTGTCTTGTAATGAAGCACAGTTTAAGCGTTTGACTAAAGGGGTGTTATTTCATGTCTAGAGGGCTCTAATAATGTTAACAGTGTGGGAGAGTTTATAAGGGCTTAAAATATATAAAAATAACCATACAAACATATGGTTTCTACTTCGCGGATTTTCACCTATCGCGGGGGGGTCTGGAATGCAACCCCCGCGATCAAGGAGGGATTACTGTATTTAGAAGGTCGTAAACAGGTTTTCTATGCTCTAACTGCGAAAATATCTGGATTTATGCATAAAGAATCCTACAGCGGAAATTCATTTATCATGCTGGGCAGAGTCTGGAGCGGATTAACCGCTGATAAACGAGGGTTGACTGTATTACTGTTTTTTTATTTTTTGGTTTTTATCTTCACTTCACAATTTTATGGATTATTTATTGAAGAACTGGAACTGCACCTCATTTTATACACGGTTTGCTTTTAATAAATTCATTGTATACTTTTTGCCTCTTAGACTTGCTTGAGTTGTTTGAGTCAACTTTGTCTTAGGCCACTGTGATAAGAGGTTCATGGAGTATGATTTTAAATAAATAATTGAGTCCTGGGATGTGCAAGATCCAAATGGGATGCAGGTGCATGTGCATGCACAACTCTGAGGCGGATTAGGATGCTTGGCTGATCATGCATTCACGTGCAAAAGTGAGTGGGTCAGCTAGGTGCCTCATTCATACCTCGGAATAGGTGGAGGACAGCACCTGCACCCAATCGGGGGTTACAAAAAGAACATGCATGACAGAATCAAGATAAAAAAAGACTCAGTAATGAGACATGGAAGGCCTTGTGTGAGTGCAGAATCGGGTGCCTGAACACAGCCAGCTAGAGAGGAGAGAGAGAGAGGAGGTAGAGTGGTTGGTAGCCCAGCAGAAGAGCCGAGATCTGCACTTTGGTGGACTGATACCTATTGATTGAATGAATGAATGAATATATATTTATATATTGGAAAATCATAATTTTGGGGCAGCAGACACTATATCGAAAAGAAAGCTGTTATCGGCCTCATTTAAAAGTTTTTCTTTGACAGACTGTAATGACCTATAAATGAACTCTCTGGGACTGTTTTACACAGAACAATGCTGTGTAATTCTGTTTAGGGCATTGCTATGAGACACTGTGTTAATCCCATGTATTTAGTATATTTTCCTTTTTAAGTTATCTAAGTATCATTTCTTTGATGGTTATCTAAGTGTATAACTCACATTATAAGCTTACATTAGAATAACCAGACAGTCTATGATCAAATGTTAGATGAGAGTAAAGGAAACTGAAGATATCACTCTTGACAAGATAAAAGTTTTCTGCGCATATTTCTGTGATCAAAGCTTTTAGGAGGAGCTGTCGATCACCACAGTAGTTAGCCAGTTATCTGTGTGGAAACATCACAAGCTCCAGCATAAAGAACAGACCATCCAAGTGTGAGAGAGAAAAACAAAAGAGACATCAGGGAGACACTACATTCCATCACGCAGACTCAATCCACCTGGATATCGACAGCTCCATCCATGCATCTGCCCAACTGATGAATTTAAAAGCCACCCAATGACACTCTTCTTCTGACATAGATATTACCTTTATCTTTACAGAATACAGTACATTGTTTAAGCTTTTTGACTTTAAAGCAAAGGTATATTTTTCTTAGAGCTTCACTTCCAGACTTTGCTACCATTTACTATTCACTTGTATTTTTCTATTCTCAATAGTAAAGATGTAGATACATGGCATCTGGACTGGGAAGGGTGCCATTTTCTTTCTCATAGTATTAGCAGGCTAAAGAGAAACTACCTCAACAGATTGAAAGTAATGAATTGGTTGGTACGCAGCATTGCCAAAGATATCGGCCTCAATTTGTCTTGGTTATTCTTGGGCACCAAGGTTTGTCAGCCTTAAGGTATAGCGTATATATTCAGAAACACCATGAAGTATGTCAGCCTTTGTGTTTAAATCAGCCTTTAGGTCTAGATTATAACTGGTAACACCTATGTGTCGCTCATGCTAAATTTAGTTAGTTCCTGCGTGGAGTATGTCGGAGTGACAGGCTGTACAATCATCAGTCATAATCAGTGCTTAAGTAGATAGGGACTATGTGTGTGTCTCTCTGTGTGTTTGTGCGCTAAGGATGGTGTACGAGAGTAGGTTAACATATAATGAACCTAGTAAGTTGTGTTAACTCCACAATAATATAACCTTTAAGGACCCCATTAAGATAAGAGGGCCTTGAAACATTGGGCAGAAGGAGTTAGTAAAACAACACTAAAAGATATATTACAACCAGCCATTACCTGCAGCTCTACCCGCTGTGAAAAGGACAGTGAGGAGGGACCCATGAGTTTCCTACCCTGAAGTAACATTTCTCCCCTAGGCCCACAGCTTCTGTCTCTGATTAGTGTGAATATATCGCTTCCTGGGTGAAGTGAGTGAACTATGAGAGAAGTTGCAAAATCAACCAGAATGTTCAAGGAAATTATAGAAAACGCAATCCAAATCCATTAACACTAGAATTACCAGAGCCTGGATTTAAAACTCTCAAATTCGTCCCATCTTAAATTGCTTCTTAAATCCCTTCGACCTCTCTGCCAGCCCCTTTGTAGTAGTGGACGTATATATGTAACGTAAGTAGGATTCAGTTAGCGTTGGGGAACCCACATACCAAATTTCTGAAGATGGGCCCATAAGTAACCAAAGACCATTGAAAGTTCAATATGGTGGCCGACAGTGGCATCATACCACCGAAATAAGTACCAAATTTCAGCCTTCTACCTACACGGGAAGTTGGAGAATTAGTGACGTTAAGAAAGTTCAATATGGCGACTGACAGTAGCGCCATACCACCCAAATAAGTACGCACACTGGTTTTGGTTAGCGCAGAGAAGCCGCCACCAAATTTTGTGAAAAGGGCTGTAAATAAGAAAGTTCAACATGGCGGACGTGCTGTCGACCGTTATGACGTTATGTGTAGAATTTCGAAATTAAACCAGCCTAACTTTTGTAAGTAAGCTGTAAGGAATGAGCCTGCCAAATTTCAGCCTTCTACCTACACGGAAGTTGGAGAATTAGTAATGAGTCAGTCAGTCAGTCAGTGAGGGCTTTGTCTTTTATTAGTATAGACTAAAGAATACCCAAGGCTTCAAGAGCTGAGAAGTAGTAAGTGTTAAAGAAGTAATGAAAAAAAGAAAAGGAAACATTTTGAAAATAACGTAATATGATTGTCAATGTAATTGTTTTGTCACTGTTATGAGTGTCGCTGTGATATATATATATAGTAAAATTCAAGGCCGCAGCGAGAGTCATGTGTTAAAGAAGTTATGAAAAGAAAAAGGAAACATTTTAAAAATAATGTAACATGATTGTCAAAGTAATTGTTTTGTGTATTTTGCGCAGCGCCAATGAAGTTGTTTTCTGTAGCTGCATCAGAAAATGTACCATCACGCCTGACACGCCTCCTTTTACTGTTTTCTCACAGCTTGGATTGTTGCTGTCATATATACATACACACACACACACACACATACATACATACATATATATACATACATACATATTACATATCTATATATATATCTACATATATACACATATATATATATATATATATATATATATATATATACATATATATATATATATATATATATATATATACATACATACATACCTATCTATCATATATACACATACATATATACATACACACACACAAATTATATATATATGTGTATGTATGTATGTATATGTGTAGTGTATATATATACACATACATATACTTGTGTGTATGTTTGTATGTGTCTATATGTGTGGGTATAGGTTTGGTCACTGAGTGCAAGGGAAAAATAATAAATTATAGTCTATAAGTTATTAAACAGTAAAACATTAACGTTTTAAGAAGTACAGGTACATTGAAATTACATTTTCTATGTGAACGCTCAAATTTGTGCCTCTGGTAATGTGCCTTACCGCATTTAAAGAAAATTAGTTTTGTGTCCTCTGCAGTGTTAAGAGAGAAAGGCTTTGGTTTGGGATAAAAGGAAAAAGGTGTAAAGAAAGGAAAGTTGCCTTTTTCTTTTATATAGTATAGAGAGATGTGTTCGCTGACGCTATGATCGCCTTTTGGGGACAGTCGCGTGGGTCTTGTGTAGACTGGTGAGACGCCCCCGCCATTAATGGCTGTGATGGCACTGTCAGTCCTCCACTCCGCGCTTCTCAATCCGAGCTGAGGACCTTATAATCGAGCACGCGTGCAAAAGAAAGTGTGAATCGCCTTAATATTATTTTGCCGTGGTGTAGAAAAGGGGTCCCGTGTTTGCACTTGTCATCAGCTATAGCGCAGGGGAGGATGAAAAATTAAAAGTGCTCACTTTGACTTAAGGCAGAAGCGCAGTCAGCGCCTCAAAGGCCGGCATTAGCTATGCACGCACGCTGGCTGCTCGACTTTTGCTGGGCAGGAGACCCCAGTTTTTGCAGACACGCTCATGATATCAAAAGTCTCAGCGCCCTTTTGGAGGTCATTCATATATATATATATATAGCAAAATACCCGCCGCAGCGAGAAGTAGTGTGTTAAAGAAGTAATGAAAAGAAAAGGAAACATTTTAATAATAACGTGAATATGATTGACATTGTCATGAGTGTTGCTGTCATATATATGCCTGCCTAAATAAGTCACCCTCGCTTTGTTCTTACTTTTTTACCGCTCATTTAATCATGGCTAGTGGCGGAAAAATTATAAAATGGAAGGAGGATGGCTTTACCAAAACAATTATTGATGGCTTAATCGATTATTCATAAAGCTTGAATTGGTGATCTGTTTTTCTGTGTTAACCTATATATTTTTCATACTTCTTCTCAAACTAAGGTGGTGCGAGGGTAAAATGAATGATGCTTGATCAATGTAATCGTGTACCAGGAAATCATGCATTGACAAAAGCTCCCTTTGCTTGTAATGCAAAGTGTGATTAAATGCATTATTTTTTAACGCTAAGTATGGAGCACATGCATCAAGCTTCTCAGCTGTGCTTGTGCTAAGAAAAGGAAAAGATTTTAAAATAACGTAACACCATTGTCAATGTGACCTTTTGTAAGTAGTGCCTGGAGGATTCAGTGTGGAGAAACTCTAGAGACAGCGTGTGTATTAACTTGTGGATTTTTCTGTGAGTATTTGGTGGCAGTCTGACGGTTGCTTCGAAGACGGCGTTAGCAGCGGAGCTCAGCTCAGAGCTTAAATGAGATGAATGGGAGGGGAGATGATGACGGACTCCCCACCGCCTTTAACTGTCAATCCCCACAAACACAGTCTCGAATTTGCATAAGCACACCCCTTCACCTACAATTTTAACTTAGTTACAAAGTGATCAAAACTCTCGCTTATATCCCGCGCCTCTCATTAAACTTGTATCCCGCGATTACCTGTGGGTATGTGAAACGCCAGCGTAGCCTGTCATGAACTTAATTTAAAGTTTAGGTTTACACCTTGCTTTCTTTTCCGAGGTAGCAGCACTCATGAATATGGTAGTATATGTCACTGGCCGCTTCTTATTGTTTCGCCTTCTCAATTATATAATGCATGTTTTCTAAGCGCTTTTGGAGGTCTTCCGGTTTTCTACACTGCGCTGACAGTCAGTTCACGCGGATTACGCGGGAGGCGGATGATGTCACACTCCAAACCACGCCTTTCCAGCTCAACTCTATTACAGTTAATGGAGAAAAATACCTTCCAGTTATGACCATTAGGCGTAGAATTTCAATGAAACCTGCCCAACTTTTGAGTAAGCTGTAAGGAATGAGCCTGCCAAATTTCAGCCTTCTACCTTACACGGAAGTTGGAGAATTAGTGAGGAGTGAGTGAGTGAGTGAGTGAGGGCTTTGCCTTTTATTAGTATAGATATATATACATACATACATATCTACATATATACATATACACACACACACATATAAACATATATATACATACATATCTACATATATACATATACACACACACACACACACACACACACACACACACACACACACACACACACACATACATACATATATATATATATATATATATATATACAGTGGTGTGAAAAACTATTTGCCCCCTTCCTGATTTCTTATTCTTTTGCATGTTTGTCCACAAAATGTTTCTGATCATCAAACACATTTAACCATTAGTCAAATATAACACAAGTAAACACAAAATGCAGTTTTTAAATGATGGTTTTTATTATTTTGGGAAAAAAAAATCCAAACCTACATGGCCCTGTGTGAAAAAGTAATTGCCCCCTGAACCTAATAACTGGTTGGGCCACCCTTAGCAGCAATAACTGCAATCAAACGTTTAGATAACTTGCAATGAGTCTTTTACAGCCCCTGGAGGAATTTTGGCCCACTCATCTTTGCAGAATTGTTGTAATTCAGCTTTATTTGAGGGTTTTCTAGCAAGAACCGCCTTTTTAAGGTCATGCCATAGCATCTCAATTGGATTCAGGTCAGGGCTTTGACTAGCCACTCCAAAGTCTTCATTTTGTTTTCTTCAGCCATTCAGAGGTGGATTTGCTGGTGTGTTTTGGGTCATTGTCCTGTTGCAGCTCAAGATCCTTCAGCTGGTTGGAAATGGCGGACATTCTCCTTCGATTTTTTGGTACAGTAGAATTCATGGTTCACTATCACAGCAAACCTCCAGGTCTCGAAGCCAACAAAACAGACCAAGCGCGTATTTCCTTTCGCA